>NC_048233.1:32587481-32777230 GCF_002007445.2 Ailuropoda melanoleuca
GGGATAGACTGGTGATGGGTAGTAAGGAGGGCACGTATTGCATGGTGCACTGGGTGTTATACGCAACTAATGAAGCATCAAACTTTACATCGGAATCTGGGGATGTACTGTATGGTGATTAACATAATATAATAAAAAAAAATAAAAAAAAAATAAAAATAAATAAAAACTGAAAAAGTTGAAAATGATAAAATTTTTCAAAAATCATCTGTAGTCTTTAAATAAAGGGATTTACCATACTTTTAGGAAACAAAATTTAAATATCTTTTTAAAAAAAAATACCTGTTATTTTCCTAAAAGGTTACAAATCTATACTGTTTTTTTATTCCTTTATTCATGTGTTTACTACATATATTTATTGAGTCTTTATTAGGGCCCCAGGCTCTCTGCTGAGTGTAGAAGTTGTAAAAAGACCAGACTTCTATCCTCAAGTACTTGTCAGGCTATTGGGGAAACGATAGGTAGAGAGAGAGATTCACAGTGTGTGCTATGGGAGCATTGAGGAGAAGTACTTCTATCATTCTTAAATGCATTTTCCCCCTTATTTTAGCATTTACTGAGATGAGGTCATTTCTGACAATTATTTTCTGGCATTTCTTTCTTTCTTTTTTTTTTTTTTAAGATTTTATTTATTTCTTCGACAGAGATAGAGACAGCCAGCGAGAGAGGGAACACAAGCAGGGGGAGTGGGAGAGGAAGAAGCAGGCTCATAGCGGAGGAGCCTGATGGGGCTCGATCCCATAACGCCGGGATCACGCCCTGAGCCGAAGGCAGACGCTTAACGACTGAGCCACCCAGGCACCCCTTTTGGCATTTCAATTATTTACCACCTTATAAATGAGATGCAGAAATACCAATATGTGGAAAATTTCTCTGTATTCTCAGTAAAATTCAGGTATTAAAAAAAGATATTTTTCAGTATTCTCAGAGACAACTAGTATTGACACACATGTTAATTTTGTAAGTTCTCTTAACAAAATACCACCAATCGGGTGGTTTCAAGCAACAGAAATTTGTCATCACCTCACGGTCTGCAAGGCCAGAAGTCCAAAATCAGGGTGTCAGCTGGGACTTGTTCTCACGGAAGCCTCTGGGGAAGGAAATTCCTTGCCTCTTCTAGCTTCTTAGAGCCTCAGGTGTTCCTTAGCTTGTGGTAACATCACTCCAGTTTCTACCTCTGTCTTTTTATAAGGACACTAGGAGTCCCAATACGCCTTTTTTCATTTTTTGTTGGACATGGGAATGTGCAGCCTTCTTTAGTATTTTTGTTTTAAAACCACAGGCATAAAGACTTCCTAAAAACCCGCTATATTCTCAGGTACTGGAAACACACACACACAATTGCAAAGTTAAAAATGGCTATTTTGAAATTTTTGCATGATAATTCAGCCTTTAAATACAAGCCACTGCTTGGGATTCTTTATCCTGGGCACTTCTGTAATTAACATATCTACGCTACACCATTTTACTTTTGAGCCTTCTGATATTGTCCTGGCCCAGCCTGAAGTGAAATATTGTCATATTCATAATTTAAATGATGTAGTCTTTTCTTTAGCATTTAGAATGTCAGAAAGTATATTCTGTTGCCCTACGTAGGAGGAAAAATGTTGCAGTGAGTTGTAAAGGAAGTCAGATTTAATTTGAAATCCTGTCCTGGCTTAATAGTTCTGACTGTTGAGTCTGTCCGGGCCTTAATTTCTTCATCTTTAAAAATGAAAGGGCTATTGTCAGAACTTATTAACATAACATGAGAAAGGGCTTCTTTCATGCCTGGACACCTAGGAGCTACCTGGAAGAGTGTTGGTCAATCCATTTGGGAATTTGCAGCAAGTGGGCTTAGGCTTGAAAAACCTAATGTTCTAGAATATGAGAATAAACAAAACCAGTGTGACCTGCACATGTAAGTACAGCTCTTCTATTTGTGGCGCCCTCCTTCCTAGCACCACTCCCTTCATCTCACTGAAGATAGGAAGCTTGAAGAGGAAGTGGAAGATGGAAGTCCCCATGGGCCACAGTAGAGATACATGACCTTCCCTGGTGTTTCTCTATCTTCAGTCATGGGTTGGAGCAGTAAAGCTTGTACCTGTGACTGAGAAATAACATTGATCAGACAGACTCTCTTGCTGGGTAGAAGACAAAAAATCAATTGATACAGGGTTCCTTGTTTATTGGGCACTCACCAACAAAAGCACAAACATCACATCTTGGGTTTGACTTGTTAGCATGGTAAAGAACCGGCGGATAAGCAGGTTCTGGCTCATTGTATCCTACTGGGTAATTGTTTCACTGGGCACTGCTTAATTGAAGCAAGAATGCTATTTCAAGTAAACGATATCAAAAGACATTTCATTTAAACCTAGTTAATTCTTTACAAGGCCCTATAGGTAAACAAAATAGAACAGCAATGTACTTTTCTTTTCTCTTCCTTCCCCTATTAATTTCAGTTCTTAATGTGATCAGCAGCTTTTTCTCCCAGGTTATAATAGCTACTAAGAGTTCTGCTTGTTAACAGCAGGCAAGGAATTTAAGAAGGGTTAGGAAAGAAAGCCAAGAGCCCAAGATCTCAGGCTAGTTGGATATCTCCTGTTCGTTTCTATATGATCTTAGGTAAGATGGGCTAACTCTCCAGGCAGTTTTCTTTAGCTGTAAAATAAGAAGATTGAACTAAATCCACTTTAATTAATATCCTTAGGGTCAGGGTCCCCTCACTGAAAATCTGATAATTCCTGTAGGCTTTTTCCCCCACCATATCTGGATATACAAAAATACAATTTTATGTAACGTAGTAATCACAGACCCCCTTAAAGTATATATATGGGCAGAGCTGTCCTCTGTGCCCAAGGTAACTTCATTGTCCAAATGACTACTTCACCCCCAGTCATCATGTCTACCTTATTTCTGCGGGGAAGACAACAGAAGGGAGAAAGACATGATGAAGAGAATGAGTGAAAGGCATGAGCCAGCAGTGATTTATGGAAGGTTCCTGGGAACTGAAAAATATATAAAAGGAAGAGTCAATGAGACTTTCGTGTGTGTGTGTGTGTGTGTGTGTGTGTGTCTGTGTGTATGACTATAAAATTCAGTTACTGGCTTAGAACTTTGCTTTTTTTCCTAAGATCTAGCAGTATATGCTGCCCATATATAAATAAAAGTTGAATGAATATCTTAGCCTATAAACAGGAAAATATTAATACCATCATATTCATAAAGCTAGTAGTCTTTGTTGTAAGGCATCCAACATTTTTGGTGAAATTGCAACTTTGGGAAAGTATTGTAGTTAAATACAGAAACATTTTTCTTCTGTATTTAAAGGAAGAAATTGGCTACCTTGTGGTAGATAAAATATAATTATTTGGAAACAAGGAATTGTGTCCAGAAGGCATGATTTACCATAGCAACCTTAACATTGAGTTACAGTATGTCTTTCAGTTTTACAGAGGGTAACTTATCATGGGAAGAATGTGCTGAATATGTCACATTTTACTATCTGCTTATTTAGTTAGATAATCAAGATCTTGACTCTCAAAATAGGATTATTCTCAGTTTTGACCATTTTCATGCTTGCAAATATAATGTGTGCATACTTGGTACTCACTTTAAATTTTAAACAGATTGAAACCAACTATGTCTAGCTAGCACACATAAGACCTAGAAGCAAAGCCATATTTCAGTTTTCTTCCACGACTTTACAACTGTGTGATTGATGGGGACCCAAATATTTCCTCTGAGATTGACGCAAATTTTTTTCCTAAACCAAGCAGGTTAAAATTTGAGAATTTAAACATAGCATAAATTGGAAAAGAGGATTTGAATTAAAACGTGAGCAAATGTATTAAATTTACTTTCATAGTTGTTCTTATTTCCCCCATATACATATATGTCTACAGTAGTTAAAAGTTTGGTAACTAAATTTTTATTTTAGAGATATCATTTTTCTTCAGTTGAAACATAAAAGAATTGTTTTCTTCTTTCTGAAGAACAAGAATGGCAAAAGAGGGACTTTTTTCTGATTAAAAACACTTGGGCTTTTACTTTCCTCAACATGTATTTTTATATACAGCTAGAAATTTGGACAGATTTAGCCCCAAGAGATGGCTACAGGGCCTGGAATGAATTGTTTTTTTTTCCCTGGGTAGATGTTCTGCTTTTATGTAAGTTGATCTGAAAGCGTGTGTCAGATTAGGCCTGTGCTTTTATACTGCAGCAAGGTGCTCTAGTTGAGTCCATATATATGTAAACTTTTCCCAAAACACTATCATAATGCCCTTGCTTAAAATCATCATGCGCCTTGATGTTTAAACTCTGTGATAAAATCCTCTTAGTCTGTTTCAACTGCTATATGAGGATATCATAAACTTGGTTGCCTATACATAACCGGAATTTATTTCTCACTGTTCTGGAGACTGGGAAGTTCAAGGTTAAGACACTGGCAGATGCGGTGTCTCATTAGGGCTCCCTTCCTGGTTCATAGATATCCGTCTTCTCACTGTTTCCTCACTGACAGAAAGGGTGAGGGAGATTTCTGGGGTCTCTTTTATAAAGGTACTAATCCCTTTCATGAGAATTCTACTCTAATGACTTAATCACCTCCCAAAGGCCCCATCACCAAGTTCTAACACATTGGGCTTGGTTTCAAGGGGGGACACAAGCATTCGGTCTATAGCAGCATCGAAAGAATACGTTCTTAAAGAGATCAAAATTTGACTTTCTATATGATAGCCTGATTTTGGTGTTTAATAAAACAAAGAAAGATGTAACCTCTGTGTATCACTTTCAGAGATGGGATATTGAGATTAAGTGCTGTAGTCTCACCAAGAATGATTTCTAGATATTCTTACTTGGAAGGGAAATTACCATATTTCCTCAATTTTAAAGAAATACATTTTTTAAAAAATATTTTAGGAATGCCTGGGTGGCTCAGTTGGTTAAGTGCCTGCCTTAAGCTCAGGTCATGATCCCAGGGTCCTGGGATTGAGTCCTGCATCGGGCTCCTTGCTCAGCAGGGAGCCTGCTTCTTTCTCTGCCTTCTCTGTTTGCCACTCGCCTGCTTGTGCTCTCTCTCTCTTCCTGACAAATAAATAATAAAATCTTTAAAAATATATTTTAATGTTTTGGAAAAGGAAAAAACAACTTATAATTCATACACATCTTTAATGTTGTAGTATTTTCTTTTCTCCTCCCCCCACAAAAGCCGATAGTAAATTTATGGTCATTTTATAGGCAATGTATCTTTGGCTAGAGAAAATTTGGTATGTGCCGTTGTCAACACAAGCCAAAAAGCATTAGCTAGTTGCAGGGGGAAGAAATTGGCACATCCGTTGACAAGGCTAATGGCTTAAGAGATTTATGTATGATGTTTTTCCTTAATTTGGCCACTGTTTTAATTTCACATATCTTATTCAATCATCCATTAGCACTTATTGAGTATCTATTGTGTGTCAGGCAGGATTCAAGATACCAGAAAGTCAGAGAAGGTGCTTGTTCTCCAAGTTGTGACAGTCACCAGGCAATAAAGATATGGTGTCAGAATTCCTATAATAGCAATAATCACAAAGGGATGTTGAGGTACAGAAAAGCGGACACTGGATTTTGCTTTAGAAAGAAGGGAAAATCTCACAGAAAGGGGAAAATTTGAATTTTCAGGTAATGATATTCAAAGTAGAGGAAATAACATCATGAAAAGTATGCAGGGTTAAAGCTGCACAAGTGCATGAGAATGTTCTAGAAAGGCAAGGCTGCACAGTGTTTGTTGGGTGAGTATAGGAAGTTGAAGGTTAAAGCTGTAAAGCACATTGTACGGGTCTTATTAGCAACAGTTTTATATATGTGTATATCCACACACATATATATACACATGTATCATATTATACACATATATGTAAATTTATGTGTGTATATTATATGTGTGTATGTATATATTATATATATTCATTCTACATGAATGTATACAACACTCATATATATGTGCAATATATATGTGTATGTTGACATGTATATACTATATTGACATATGCACACACACAAATACATATAAGAGATGACAACTGTAGTCCAACATGTTAACTCCCTTGATAGACATGTAACACAAACCCCAATCCAACTAATTTCCTAATTACACATCCTTGCTACAGATAATAAACAGACTTTACCTTAAATATACGTGGCATATAACTTATTTAATTATAGATTCATGTATTTTTATTTAAAAAACTGAACATTGAATGACAAAGTAGAATTTATGCAGTTCTAATAGTGTTGTGTGGTTTTTTTTTCCTGCTTCTGTGAGCATTCTTCTACAGCGGGTTATCTTTTATTTGAATTTATAAGTGACATTGACAAACAACAAAAATACATTGATGCTTGCATGTATTCACTCTTTTTTAAATAGAAACATACTTTAAAATCTAAATTGAAAAACTTGGAAACATTGCTTTCATTCTATGGAACATTAATTGAAAGTAAAATGTCATCCTAAATGAATCATTGGTATCATTTCTGCTAGTACATTATCTGGAAAGAGTAACTGGAAGAGAGATCCTGTGATATACATTTTCAAACACTAACAAAGGCATTCTAGCTTACATCAAAACAAGGAAGTAATCATAGTTTCTATGTTTAGATACCAACTTTAAAAACTGCCCTTAAGGAATTTTTTTCCTAATAAAAAACAATACCTGACTTTTAAAAATTGTGAGATCATATTTCATGCAAATCCAAAAGCCAGCTGCCTCTCTATAAATAGTCATGACTTTGTCCTATTTTAAATGGTTAAACCTGAGATTCTGTGAGATTCACTGCATTTTGCCTATGGCTACTTTTCTACCATGAAATTTCAGAGTTGGCTGTTATGTAAAACAAAGCAATTTCACTGCAGTCCTCCTTGGAAGACAGCTCTGATGTATGAAGGAAGCATTGATCTATTGCCGCTTCCCTGAGTGTGTATACAGCAGCAGCCAAGGGAAGAGGGCTTGGCTGGAGAAGAATAGTAGGGTGACCAGTGTAGGGTGTAGGTGTCAGTGGTGGGGCAACTGCTGTCTCAGCTCAGCATCCAGCTGACGACCCCCAGTCTGAAAACTAGTCAAATGTGACAAATCTCCCCTTGCAATTTGATGGGATGCCCTGCTTGACTTCTTGTAGCCAGAAGAAAAGCAGATTTCAGATTAAGGCTATGTAACTCTATTCAGAGATAAAGCAGGATTTTCTATGCTAATTTGTATTATTTTCTGTAGGAAATGAGAATAAAAGAGAAATCCTTTGTTAAATGGGGTTTAGCAATAACCCTGTATTAGGAGACTTCCTTTTCTCCTTGTCTTCTTGTCTTGAATGCTGGTGTTTATATCTGTTGTTTTGGTTTTACGCTTTTTTAAAAAGCATGGCTTCCGTGAGAGTTGCCATAAAGCTGTGGTTGGACTACAAAGTACTGGCGGCCAAGCTAGTGGTTCTGAGCGCTGTAATCCTGTTAAGTACCTGTACAATAGTGGAGCAGCTGGTGCAGGCTGCAGTCGGTGTGTTCATGTGCTATGTTGGGACCTGGGATCCCTGCACACAATGAGCCGGGGCAGCTTAGAACAGACCTAAGACCCCTCAGACAGCTGGCCCAGTAACTAGACACTAGCCAATCTTGGGAGAGAGACTCATGGAATAACATTAATTTTCTTTTCTAGCAGACGGTAAGGTAACTGAAGCCAGGTTGATTGTGCTGCCTTGGGATTTTTACCTAATGATCTTCTGGAAAGCAGGTGCATTGGCAGGGATTTTAAGCTTATGAAAACCCAGCTACTATTACAGAGTAAACCTTCGTTGCTGTGGGGGTTTATAGGAGTGGGGTGCATTAGTGTTAGATCATTACAAAGCATTTTGCTGACTACTGCAGAATTAATGGCACTTTTATGGCTCGCGGTTAATGACTGTCAAGAAGTAAGAGTTTATATCTGTTCAAATTGTAATTTTAAATCAAACTAGCCAGCTGCAGATGCACCCAGCACATGAGGATTCCTTGGTAATATTTGGTGTTTCTCTTACATTTGTCATGTTATTAGATCATTGTTTGGAACCTCAATTGTTTTGTGGATGCTTAATATCAAGTTTTATCATGACAAAAGCAAAGCAAGTTGTCACTTCTTAAGAGGCGATTTCCACGTGCCTCTGGAAACTTAGTTTTCTTCAGCATTGAAATATTTGAAATTCTTGCTATTTTTTGAGTACCTGCTTTTTAAAAATTTAACCTCAAGAACCATCACCTTACTTTCTGCATTACTATATGCAGGGACATCTGATGTGAGCTCATTCAATTCTTCTTCCTTCCCGCACTTCTAAGTTGTCCATGTCTTTATCTTTATCTTCTGTCTGAGAAAACAAAAATCTCCATCCACGCAAAGCCTATTGCCTTTCTGTGCCTCTCATCCTTTTCACTCTTAGCTCCTCCACGTTTGCGTCCCTCTTTATTCAGCATCTTCAAACTCTTCTTTCCTGGATTCACTCCTAGTTGAAAACAAGCAAACAAATAAACACTTCTTTGATCCTGTTATCTTCCTACAGTGTCATTTTAGCTCCCTCTTCTTTCCCTCATAACTTCCGTAAAGAATGGTCTTCAGATGCTGTCAGTACTTCATCCCTGGCCCCATGCTTGTTTCCCCTGTGCAGCCTGTCCTGCCTTACTCTAAGCAACTCTGTCTGGATGACTGATGGATTCCAGTCCACTCCATCGTTCCCTATGCAGCACCCCTGCCTGGAATTCTCAACCATACTTGACCTTCCTGATGAGCCCATTTTTGAAACTGTATTACTGTGGCTTCTCGACTCCCTCGACTCCTGTCTTTCTTCTCTGCCCATTCCTCTTCCAATTTCTTACCAAGAAATACACAGAGGGTGAGGGGTTTTGTTTTGATTTTGATTTTGGTGGTTTTTTTCCATACCTTCTTTGAATGCCCAGCTCATAACCTCTGCTTCAAAGATGCATTAGTGACTTTCACATCCATGTCAGTATCTTTGTTCTCTCTAGTAAAACTTCAACTCCATGAAGGATACCCTTATTCTTAGAAGTACATCAGTGTTGTCATACCCAACTCCAATCTATTGACATGGTGTCCCTTCCTCCTGACTCCCTCATTTCTATGAATGACACAGCTTTTAGGCCAGACATCCACTGTTACAAATGCACTCACTATTGATTTCTTCCTGCCCCTTTCCAATCGCTTAGCAGGGCGGCTTGTTCTTATTTCTGTAGCATTTCTCTCATTTCCTTTGTACATCCCTTCTTTCCATTTCTCTTTTCCAAGACCATGCACATACTATTGTAAAGGGTTTCATTATTATTATTAATACTGTTATTAGATTCCTGTTTGTTTCTTCCACCTCAAGACTCTTCACCTAAAAAGGTCAAGTTCACTTCTCCTGAGAGGGTTCCACACGTCACCCTGCTCACGAAATACTACACCATCCCCTTAATGTCTTTATGCTTTCTTAAGTATTCATCTTCTCTTCACTATTCCTTCCCAACAATTTTTCTTCAACTCCTTCATGGCTGCTTACTAAAGACATCCTACCTCATGATATTTTTCTGAGAAACAGTCAAAAATTACTAGCAATAAAATACATATACATGTATCACATCTTTATAAGTAAATGATATGTAAAGTAGAGCTCTCAACTAGCTAATATCCCACAGTGATTAGTATACTATATCTCAACTGAGGATTCTGTTTGAATGATTTATTTATTTAATTATTTAAGGTTAGCAGAGCACCCACGTGTATCAATAAATACTTGTTGAATGAATAGATGAATTTAACTGATTGTTTTTAATTAGAATCTCTTGGCTCATTACCTTGGTATTTCTTGGGCCTGACAGAGTTATCAATTTTGTTTTTATTTGTAATTTTATCCTCACTAATTTGTATGCCATTTTATATGCTACATCTATGAAAATAGTTAAACAGGTTTATCATTAAAGCAAAAACTGAACAGTCAACACAAACATAACTCATGTTCATATTGCTAATTATTATTAGAAGAGAGCATTGTGTATCTACCATTACATGACAGAAATTATAAAATATACTTTCAGTCAAATGAGCTGTATGTCACAGGTACCTAGTAGATTGTCTAGCACTTTAATGAACTTTTGCTGATTATCATTATTGTAATAAATTTCCAGTAATAAACTCCATTAGAAATCATTACTAGTGTCCAAAATTTTATAAATATACATATATATGTAAATATATATAAACACACACAAAACAGACACATACATCTTATTGTGTGTGTGCACGCACACCCATACATAAAATGGAAATTTCTTTTGTCAGTGTGACATTTATCTAAGACATTTACAATATGATAGCCAAGCTTCATCTTCCAGTATCTTACTTTTCCTTTCATGTATGTTTATTCTGGTTTTCCTGAACTATTATATTCTGATTTCATTTGTTCAACAACTCCTCTTTGCTGGTTAAAAATTGGCAACATAGGCTCAACTCTGTTTTTTTTTTAATGTTTTTTTTGTTCTTTTGCACTTTTTAGCAGTAATTTAAGTTAGATACATCTTTAAGCTTCGTTCTACGAGGACAATTTTCCCCCAAATTTTGCTGAATCTGTGTAATCCTGTCCCTCTGAACTTTTGCATATAATACTGTATACTTAACAGACATACTGCCATGAAAATTTGCCCAATATCTAGTATTAGTTCCATACTCACAAGTCCCCAGATAAGTTTTCACTTTACCTTGCTATTGGACTCCCACCCCTGCAGCAGTTAGAAAATTGTTATTAACATTCTTAACTGTTAGGACTTTGAAAGTTAGTAATTACAAACTGGTCAAATCATTCAGAAATTGGTAAGAGCCTTTGGGAGCTGGGCTAGGGAAACATGGTGTTCCGTGAGGAACAGTCATTTCACATAATCCCATCAACAGTGCCATGAGGCAGAAGCTATTCACTCCATTTCACAAATGAGAAGTAAAGACTCAAAAATTTAAGCATGGTTTTATATCTCAAACTGTAGAGCTCGGACTTAACCCCATGACTTCCTGATTTTGAAGCCCATGTTTTTCCATTACTCTTTCTGTGTTGAGAAGTTCCTCATGCTCTCTCTAGAAATTCCTATTCTCTAAACCACACTAAAACTGTTCCATCCTGTGACTGGTTTCCTTCAGGCCCTATTTTTCATTATTTAAAAATAATTCATCATATAATTAGGAATCAGCTTAACCCACTTATGCTATTTTTGTTTGCTACAGATTTGATGTCTTCACCCAATTAAGATGCAAAACCCCTCCGAGCATCAAAATTTCTGAAATGGGCACAATTTTTGCTCCAAGGAATCATTAGCTCTATATGATATATACTGAGACTGCTTATGTAAAACTGTCCTCATGTTGGATTTATTCTCCCTTCACTCAAAAACAAACAAACAAAAAAATACTGCTTCTCTTATGGTTAAACAAATGATCTGATGAAAATCTGAATGGCTTCTAGGGGAAACTTGACAATTTTTATACCGATATTTCTGAATATTCATTTAATTATGCTAGGTAATGTCGCTGCATTTCTTTGCACAGAATTGCTTAGGCGGTCCCTAGAAGCCATCATGACCCATTATTAAGTTATGATGAGTTCAGCTCTCTTCATGCTAACAATATTTGTTTCAATACATGAATTCAGAAGTGTCGTCTTTGAGTCTTAGTCATGCTAAGCTATGCTGAGGTAAGAGTTTTCAAATTCTTAGTGGCTTATGAAGTAAAGGTGCATTTCTCCTTCATGCAGGGTTGCATGCAGGTCTGAAAGCTCATCTGAAGGACTTTCTCTAAGTAATGAGTCAGGGATCTAGGCTGTTTTCCCATGTGACTCTACTACATTGGTGTCTTTTGCTTACAGGCACTTGGTGGGTACATATGATCCCTTCCCACTGGATTTAATCACCAGATTTATGGGTCTAGTCAGCCTAATGAAGAAGGAGGCTTACATATAGATGGGTGAAAAACAACAATTTTAAGAATTCCAACCTGAAACCACAGTTTCTTAGGTTCACCCTCCATTACCACTCCTTTGATACCATAAACTTTATGACCTCAATTCCCCTAAGTACTTTATCATCACTACTCACTGCTTCTCGTGAAACAGATTTCAGATCGCAAAGCTAAGCTCCAGACAGGTTGAACTTGGTGTCTAGAGATACTGAAAATCAAAGAAGAATCATCTTTTAGAAGAGTAGATGGATTTACACTTTTACTCAGATCAATTATGGTGCATTATAGAAAGTCATCTCATTAACAGTAAGCAGTCACTTAATTCTCTTCGCTTGGCACCAATAGCTAGAACTTGGGCCACTCACCGTCCCACTAGGGAAGGTGGAGTCTTCATTCTCAGTCGTATATCTGATCCCCGAAGCTGAAAATCAGCCTCCCAACAGGTAATAGTAAAAATTTGCTCACGTAGGACATGCCTGGTGAACTGCGAAAGGAGACAATGACTCTGATCCAAGCCTAACCCTACCACAAATTCCATTCATGGGACACGGGACTAAAGACACTGTACTATATGAAGCGGGTCCTACTGCCTTACTTCCTGAGAGAAGTAGTATGTCTTTTCAGAAAAGGCAGAATCTTAGAGTTAAGCCCATTTCAATTTAAATCTCAACTTTGCCCTTTAGCTATGTGACTTTGATCAAATTACATAGTATCCTGAGCCTGAGTTTTTATGTATATGAAAAAAGCCACATAGATCTCATACAATTGTGTGAGACGTACAGCACTTTTGATATAGTATGTGTTTTGTAAATGTTACTTCCCTTTTAAAATTAGTAACAAAGACCCAGTGATCTTCATAATCATATAAGTAACCATATCAGAAATTTAACTGATGGGAGGCATTCAAGAGTGTCTGGTTTAACATATTACATCTCGATTTGGAGGAGGGAAAGGGGTGCATTTCTGTAGATTTTCTGTGGATTATTTGAAAATGCATAGTCTCGGGCCTCACCCCTGATTTGCTGGCTCAGAAGCCCTGGGAATAGGGCCTATGCATGTGTAACTTGAAAACAAGCTTCATGAATGATTCAGATGCACACCCCTAGTTAAGTACCAGGCCAGAGGCTGGCACAGGGCCTGGTTAATGGGAGGTGCTCAACAAACATTGATGGAACTCAGGCGGTCCGTCTCTTGGCCCAGTTCCTACCTCTTATAACCATTAAATTTCTTTTTGCTCCTTCTGCCTGCCAGTCCCTATGTTATCAGCTAAAATATTTTTTATCTTAGAGGAATCCAACCCTTACCAGAGAAAATGTGATGTTTCATGGTATCCAGTCATTTGCAGAAATGTAGACAAAACAATAATATAGCTGCCTAATTTTTAAAATATCTTCACAACAAAAGAATTAAGACACTTCAGCAACACTCTATTGTAAGCTGTAATAATACTAGCTAGTATCTGTTGAACAACTACTTGGAGCAGGTTCTAGTTAAAGCACATGTTCTCAAAATCCCTCTGTGGTAGGTACTGTGAATATCCCAATTTCACAGTGAGGAAATGGAAGCATGCAAAGGATGTGTAACTTGTTCAGGTTCATATAGAAAAATTTTTAGAATGACATTCAAAGACATTCTTAGGTGACTTCAAAGTCGAAAAGAACTCAGGTGCTCATTCTGGTGATTGTGGTGTCCTGGGCCAGAATTTGCATATAGTCAGGCATTCTATATTATTAGTTCACAGAAACTGATTGATGTGATACTAACATATTGATTCATAATACCAGTGTTTCAGACAACCATATTAGGGCCATTTCCATGATAGGAAAATGTGTCAATGGAATGGGGAAGGTCTGAAGACACCAGGACCACAGTACTTAAGTGATTTTTCTACGACCCTGAAGGTGGCAAATACTTCAGACCTTGAGCAGTGTATTAAAATACCTTATCTCTTTGCTTGCTATCCACTTATCAGTCTTATTTATTCTTATATTTACTTGGTTATATATGCATGTAAATAAGCATGGAAGGAAAGAATAGATAATTCAGGCTCTAGAATATTCAAGAAGGATGATCCGGTAACCACTCCCTATCATACCACCCTGTGTTAATTCCCTACATAACCCCTATTATTGCCTGGATAGTATATATAATAATGATCTATTTATTTATTTACTGCTTTGTCTCACCAAAGTTTTCTCCATGAGATCTGGGACTTTGTATATCTTGAATATCATTATAATGACTGAAGAGGTGAGCAAAGTCCAAAGATGAGGGAGGAATGATCATGTTTCATAATACCAGATAGAAAAGTAGAGTCTGGAGACCGTTAAGGTCAAAAGAGAGAGAAATAGGGGTGCGCCTGCCTGGCTCAGTCAGTAGAGCATGTGACTCTTGATCTTAGGGTTGTAAATTTGAGCCCCATGTTGGGTGTAGAGATTACTTAAAAATAAAACCTTTAAGAGAGAGAGAAATATACCAAAAGATGTAAAGAGTGGTGCTAAAGAATTGTGATCTCTGCTACTAGAGCAGGAATATTCTGTTTTATGTTCTCTTTTGCTTATGTGTGCGTCCATGTGTCTGTGTGTTGGAGAGAGACAGAGAGAGACAGAGAGATAGAGGTAATAGGTTAGGGGCCAGGAAAGTGGGCTTATAAATGTGTGTTTGTAGACAGAGTAAAGCAAGAACCCAGTAGCTGCTTCCTTATACTATTGTAAATTCCAAATGCTCATGAGTGAATGAAGGATCAAGCTGAGAATAAATAGGAACCTAACATAGGAGAGTGGTCTGGGAAGGGAGAAAGGAGAGATTAAACAGTTCCAAATGACTGTGCTTGGTCATTAGATGAAAGGCAAAAGCCAAGGCAGACCTGAGTTCCTGGGGATAGTCAGCCCATTGATAGTGAGCACATGTAGAGCAGTTTTGGTGGAAGAACATTATGACTTACGTTTTGGTAAGTTGCATTTAATGTGCTATGGCCAGCCCAAATGTTAATGTAGTAGTCGATGAATAAGTAGGTCTGAAGCTTAGGAGAGAAATTGAATCTAGAGATTTACATTTGGGAGTCATCAATAAATCTATATCTTCACCTTTCTCAAAATCTCCAAATTTCTCTGTCTTATGTAACTGTAGAGGATTATTCCTTAGTATGGAGCTATGACTTCCCTACTATCAATGCATATATTCCCTACTATAACAAATATTAAGAAAGAAAAATATTCTACAGTTATCAGTACATATTCGGTGCAGCGATACCCCATCACCAGTGGAGTGGAGTAAGGTTATGAAATTGCTTAGATTTATTCAATCTATTTTATGCAGCCATGCTTGAGGATGCAACTTGGAACCTGGGAGTTAATTTTAGACTCCACTCCTGGTCCTCAGGGAAATTCTTAAATCTCAGTGTGCTACAGGCATCACCAGAATGCCTTCTTCTAGCCTTGTAGGAATTTGTCATAAAGATGACTATCTCCAAGTGACAGGAATTAAAAAAACACTGTTTAAACAGTGGATCCAGACTGCTTGGTTTAAGGCCTGGCTCCTCATTTTACTACTCATGTAACCCATCTACAACCCATATTAAGAGAAAATATTGATAGTACCTACCTCAGAGGATTGATATGAAGGCTCAATGAAATTAATAATATATGGCACTAGAACAATGCCTAGTATAGAAAAAATACTAAATAAGTGTTAGCTCTTATTTTCAAAAATATTTAGGAATTGTCACCATGCTCTACTCATAGTACCATTTAATAAATACTGGCTAAATGGAAGTATTTACTGAGCATTTTCTCTTTTTTTTAAAGATTTTATTTATTTGTCAGAAAGAGAGAGAGAGTGAGCACAAGCAGGGAGAACAGTAGGCTGAGGGAGAAGCAGACTCCCTGCCAAGCAGGGAGCCTGATGCGGGACTCAGTCCCAGGACCCTGGGATCATGACCTGAGTCAAAGGCAGATGTTTAACCAACTGAGCCGTGTAGGTGCCCCTACTGAGAATTTTCTAGACTACTTTTGTAGAACTGAAAATGGTGATGGTAGTGTTCTGGGGAATCCCTAAATACTACCTATGATTTTGCTGAACAGTGTGACATTATCAAAACATGATACCTTGGCAAGTGTATGGCCAGTTGGCCTATAAATGACCAAATCAAGAAAACTAGTATGATTGTGGGATAGATTGCTGGTCATTAAAATTCCTCAAAGAAATAATATGTGACTACCGACTTCATAATTGTATGAATCTTGCTTCAGATGCTATCATTGGCTCCTTGCCCACTTATGTCCACATTATTTATGCATTATCCATTAAAATAAATAAAGAGAACGTCAGGGTTATTACTCTGAATATATTACATTACATTCTTTATACAGGGTATGTGTGTATCTCATTTGCACACACAATGGGTACTTCTGTGCTGATGTCTTCTATATAAAGGGTGGGGAAGCAAACGACCTTTGAGGAGCTCTTGAATGACCAACATAAGTGTACACTAGCAAATGACATGGACGGAATAGAACTATAAAGTTTCAACCAAGTGAATTTCAAATAGTGTCATAGAGACTTTTTATGACTGCAAAACTATAAAGAGATAACCTGGAAATCTAAAATAATGATCATTATTACCATTATCATACTACTTGTATGATAACTAGTAGCCAATATGTTATTGGGCATGTACTATGTGCCAGGTGTACCTGACACATAAGATCATCATAACAACCGTATCCCTTGTGATAATTGTTTGGCAGGTACCATTATTATCCTCATTTTAAACCAAGAAACAGGGAAGATAAGCACAAATATTAACTTGCGCAATATTGCGTAGATAGAAATTAGGGGAACTGGAAGGAACTTCCAGGGCAGACTGCCCCCAGAATCCATGCTGAACCAGCACACCAAAATACTTCACAGTTTATGAATCTCTTCTCCTGGATTTATTTTATTGCACAATCAGCCTGCAAGGTGAATATTACATCAGAGTGAGTAAGTTGCACAAAGCCATATAGGTAATAGTGACAAGTCTCAAATGGAAGCCCTGGTCATCTTCCTTGCGATCTACACTTTCCTTCTGCTGGAGTCTCATCTAGTAACTTGACAATTCCTAGGAGTTCATGAGTGGGTGAAGTACTCTTAGTTCTGCAAGCCACAGCTATAGATGAAAACCAACGTGGTCCACTAGCGAGTATAATGTGAAAATTCTGGGTTATACACTGATAGGTTGAGCTATAACCAAGCAAGTGGATGACACATGGACGCTATCAGCAGGAGCATTTTTGTAAATTCATGAGAGTAGTTGATATTGCAGTGTTGTGAATAAACACTGGACGAACTCATAGGGAAAAGGATCTAGGTCTCTTGGCATTGGCAACTTCAACACCTATTGATTTCTTTATTAATAAACAAAGGATAATATCTGACATATATACCTCAGAGACATTGTGAAAATCTAATAAAAAGATGTGTCATTCCAAACACCTGGAATTCCTATACCACCAGGTATATGATCAGTGCCCAATAAATATCGTGTGTATCCAATAAACGAATATATGATTCATATGTGAAACAGAATGTAGAACTTTTAAAGTGTTTATAATATATATGCATAAGTGCACAAATAATAGATGAAACACATGGGATCATACCTCATTTATCTGTATATGTGTCACAGAAATTTTTACTTCGTAAACTCTCAATTTGATGTTTCTGGAATTAAACCAAATTAAATATCTTTTACTTATGGTTCTTCAGTTCTTTAACTTAATATTCCTGAAGCAGCCCTATTGGGGGTAAAAATGTTACCTAGCAATGAGGTATAGAAACAAAAAATTATGTCACTTTGCCAGAATCAGTTCTGTTTTAATCTACCAGTCACGGTCATGCATTCAATATACCTCTGTTGAAGATCTGCAACATGAGAGATACCATGCTAGGAGTTTTAGGAACTCAAAGGGCAATTGACCTCTTCATGCCAGTTTGCCCAGGACTTACGTTGCTACTGTCCTCACATGTCGTATGGTCTAACCAGAGAGGTAAACCATGTATATAAAAATGATGTAAGGTAGAAATGACGTGCAGCTCGAGATGGGTGTGGATAAAATGCACTGAGCATTCAGAAGTTCAGTAGTGAAGAGATCACTACTTCAACTGCATGAGGCCAGGGAGAAAAGAACATTTCAACTGGACCGCAGACATCAAGAGATGGATTTGTGGAGTTTCTGAAGAATATGCAGTGTGAGGTACAATCTGTAGCAAAGGTAGGAAAATGGGGACCTGCACACAGCAGTTCGGCTTTGCTGGAGCTTGAAAATAGATGTGTGCACTCAAGTGACCAATTTGCCCAGGCCTGAGGGGGTTCTGGGATATGGAATTTTGGGAGCTAAAGCCAGAAGAGTCCTGGGCAAACCAGGATGAGTTGGTCATTCCTACTATGCATTCTAGTACAGTAATTATCAAGATGTATTAGTAAGTGAAGGTATTTAGCTGTGACCATTAAAAAAAAAGCCAATACTTTGATAAAGTTTAATTTTAGTTTAGTTTAGTTATTTATCTAAATCATAATAAAGTGATTTTTTAATTTTAGCATCATATTTTATTTTTCTCAGCAAAAGCCAGAAACTCAAAAGAGTACAACACAAGCGTTTAGGCTGAGGATTCTTTTTTTTTTTTTATTTTTTATTATGTTAGTCACCATACAGTACATCATTAGTTTTTGAGATGTAGTGTTCCATGACTCAATAATCACCTTATTTTAGACTAGATCTATCTCTTTAAAAGTTTCCCTCTTGTTCTCTCTCTGTCTCTCTTCACTACTTTGAAATACTACTCTCCATGTCCTCAGTCATCAGAATCAGGGAAAGGCATATTGATGGGCTCTAACTTCCTCTGCAAGAGAGATAGCTCAGCAACTTAGCTATTGAATTCAACATAGAATTTGTCATTGGAGAACCGAATGCACATCTCTTTACTCAGTTTGACCTTGGGTAAGTCGCTGTCTCTCTGAGCCTCAGGCTCTTCATCTTTGTGATTGCATATAAGATATTAAACCTTAGAAAATGTTATGCAGCTAAGTGTCTACTCAAAAGGGCCCAAGCATTCCCTAAAATGAATGCAGGATTATTATCACCCCAAATGATGTACATACCAAAAATGTAGTTTAGTAATGCCTTTTTTAAAATGTCATTAAAGTCCTTCAATCTGTAGACTTCCTCTCCATCATATCTCCCTTTCTGTCTCCCTCTCCCTCTAAGTAATAGGAATATGTGTTTATCTATGTTTGGTTATTCACAGTCTGAATTTGGCTGATCGCATCTCCGTGGTGTAGTTTAATATTCTTCTCTGTTCTCTGCATTCCCTCTAATTTGCTCACTTTTGGAAATGCTCTTTCAAGAGTGGTGTCATTTTCTTTTGTCAGGTTGTGTGTGTGTGTGTGTGTGTGTGTGTGTGTGTGATGTTAGCAGCCATTAATTCTCAATACCTAGATCCATTAATTAAGGATTTCCGGCGTGAGCACATTCTATCATTCTTTTTTCATTTATACATTGGAATAATTCTATAAAGAGAAACTCCCTCCCATCTACTCTAGTTATTCAGTGTTACTGTCTATAGGAGAAGCAGATAAATTCTGGATTCCTTCCTTTCAGTTACCTCTGGTTTAACCCTCTTATATGCCAGTCTAGATCTTGATGAACATATGTCCAATTTTGTAAGGCATTGCACTTTGGGAGGGAGAATAAACTAACACAAATTAAAGGAAATAAAAATAATTAAGTATATTTTGAAATACATACCCAACAAATATTTTTGCACTTTAGAGACTATTTTTGCACAGATACTCAGAAAGATAGTTGTCTATTCTCTGCTTATTTTTATTTTTATTTATTTTTTAGCATTTAATTTAATTTAATTTTTTATTTTTTAAGTAGGCTCCACACCCATCACAAGGTTGGAACTCACAACCCTGAGATCAAGACCCAAGGTCAAGAGTCGGATGCTCCACCAACTGAGCTACCCAGGCACCCCTCTGCTTATTTTTAAACCATATTATCCAATATTATCACTACCCAAGATAGAGAGTATCTAATCCATTTATATTTTTAAGTCATTGCTTGGATTAACTCGTTTGCCCCTATCTGCTTCAGACTTTCTATTCCAACATAAGATTCTTCAGTTTAGTCATTGGAAATCCTAAAGCCTCATATTCTAATGAAATTTAGAGAACTTTGGAATTATGTGTTCCCTTTTTCTAAGCACCCTTCAATTCAATGGGATGAGCCCATTAGTAGCAGAAGATGGAATCCTTCCAGAGTATATGGGCCACGAGCAGCATTTGATAAATGATTAGAGAAGCTGTCCTTGCTTCCTGAAATAGAAAGAAAAGAACAGGGGCGCTAGGAATGAGTAAAGCAAAGAGCCAAGAGAAATTGCTGAATGAACTTCAATTTGAAATCGCTGACTTCACTGGAATGCTCATTCTTTACTTTCTGATGACTAAGAAAGTATTTTTTAAAGTTATAATTGTTTCTTTTTTTCTTTAAAAGCTAACTGCAAAATATTCTGAGGAGAAAGCTCCAATAAGCAGCAATAGCTTTAATAATTAGGTTTCCTACTTAGCTTTCAAAACCTGTCTCACAAAGAAGTTTTATAAATAGAGGAAGCAGACATTTTCACTGATGGATGAGTGAACCATCCTTGCCTTACTGCATTCTAATTCCTTTTAAAGTACATAATTTAAACACCTGAAAATCATTAACTCTTTCACAGTTCAGCAATACAGAATCCTTCAAAGAAATAGGCAATGCTCATTGTAAGGATGTGGACTCTAGCATAAAAACAGCTCCTTGGAAGTGGTGCTAGAGACTCAGAAAATTAACATTTTTAAAGCATAAAATATGTATATTTTACCACTGCACCTGTGGAAAATTGCTTCTGCTCGTCACCACCATTGATTCCCATAAAAGGTCCTTTTGATACCTCCTTGAAAACATTCTTTCTGTAAAAGAATCAAAATAATTAATATCTACTACAAGTAGTTTCGAATTTGCAGGAAGTCCTGGTGAACTTTGGTCATGTGCAGTATTCCCAATTCTGATGCCACTTTCATGTAGGTCTTTCAGCTTGGCTTTCATCCAGGCTGTTAGGTGAAATTAGGCCCAGAAAATCGGATTATTACATCCCAAGGGAAACGACTGATAAGCAGCACATGATTGCTCATCTCCTTGCTACTTGCTGGTGTTGAGGTGTTACTAGTTGCAAAGCCAATTTGTTAACAATTAGTACTCATTAGAATCATTTCCTATTATCGATTCTAAACATTTGACAAAGCGCTTTTAGGAAATTGGACCCCAAAAAGTAGCTCTACATAAGTGATGAGCAATTAAATATCTTTAAGATCCAATGTAATTCCAAACCACAGTCATCAGTTTCCAAGTAATTATTTTTGCTTTGGAACCCACCTGCTATCCTGTCCAGTTTAAAGATGTGCTGGAACAAGGACATACTTCTTAATTAGCAGAGGTTGTGGTTAAGTCAGAATAGGAACAAAAAGAATTTTCTTTTATTAGCTCTTTAGCTGTTTGTAGTATATCTATAAAGGACAAAAATTGCCAGCTTGCAACACAATATATGTATTTGTGAGAGTGTGAAATTAAATGCATTACTTCTATTATCTAAACATCTAAGCTTAGTTTTTAAGTCTGTGTTCACCTTTCTACATTATGAACTCTAAATATAGAATCATAAATGGAGTCATTGTGCATTACATTAGAATTTAAATATTGCCAATGTCAGCTTTCTGAAATATTATATATGACTTTAATAAAATTAGCATAAATACTATATGCATTTGAAATTTTTCTCAGAAAAGGCATTGTATTTATCTGATTTTTAAATATAGACCCACATGCGTTATACTGCTACAAATTTATATTCAATAGATATGCCCTTATTATCTAATTAAAATATTTATTATCTGTACAAGTATCATCTCTTCATACTTGCCTAAATGTCCTTTATTTGGACTAGGAAAATATGTTTTATTTCCTCTCTGGCAGGTAATGGTCTTTACACATGAACTATTCGGTGTTTTTTATAGGATCAGAATTAAAACTGAATGATAGCCCCCATCGTCTGTTCCTTTCCCACATCACTACCAAAATTCTCCTTTGCTTCTGTGTTAATTTTGTAAATTTAAATATTGCTCCTATTCATCTTCCCTTAGACTTACTAATACTGAAAATATTTCTTCTAATTGTTGTAGAACATGCAGATGTGAACTAAGTATATATCTGTTTCTGAATTTCTTATTCCCATATTAAAACCTTACATCAATAGAGAAATTAAGTGTATGTTCTTTTTTGAAATGCCCTGTGCTCAACCCCTCTATCCTTAATAAACAGAGATGGTATTGACACAAGTGAATTTTGTTTAACCACACTACATTTGCTTCTTAATTAGTGAATATTCATCTGTCATCAGCAGCAGCTATGACACCCCTCCCTGCTAACATGTTCTGTCATAAATAATCAATGAGGCACTATTAATATTCATGAGCTGGAATCTGTGTAGTCATGTGCACTGATGCAGAGACAGGGGGAGTGTTGCCATGAACTGACTGGAAACTCTGTGTGTGTATCCGTGAGTGCAAGATACTTAGGGAAAGCGAAGAAGAGCATGCTGCTACACACCAGCCTGGCTTGCGCTTCCAGCTAACAGCGGTTTGTCTGTGTTTCTGGACTGAAGTGACTGATGAAAAACAGTAGTCAAGTCTGGAGGGTGATTCCCTTTCAGTTCACTTGCCTTTCAGTTCTGGGGAAATTAGAAGATTTGCTCTCTCTCTCTGCTTCTTAGAATGGGCTGCAATTTGTGCACTTTTCAGAAAAGAGAGGAACACTACAAACTGCTGTATGAAGTTTCCCAGGTGAGTGCAGGGTCTGATGCCAGCAGCTAAACAGCCAGGCTTTGTGTTTTTGTCTGAAAGATGGTAAATGAACTGTGGCTAGCTTTATTTTTTCTTTCAGTAGATTTCAGAATTGAGGGCAGACTTGTTGGTTGGGGGCTTTTTATTTTGGTTTTGGGTGGCAGTTTTCAGCTTCCTTGCCACTCCCCCTTCAGATGACTTCCTGTGGGATTCTTTTTAACATTTTTTTGTATCTGCTGCCAAGATGTCAGTCAAGTAAAAGGGGTAACACTGTAATATTTTGAGACACCTCTTTCATTTTGGAATAGTGCTGACATTTGAAAATCTAGTGTATCTTTGCTACATTAATGTTGGGATTTAATAGGTCTGTGACCTCAGTTATTTTGAATAGACAGGAAAAGTTTCTTGCCAAATCTTGTTAGCCAGAGAAATTATTTGATTAATTAGGAATTTTTGCTTTGGGTTAAGAGGAAGACCTGATATATTTGTTTATATGAGAAAAAATATGTATATGCCTTGGCTTAAAAAGGAGATAAAGAGATTTTCTTATCACTTGTTCTTAGATCCTTTTTATATTTTTTTGTCTCTTTGGTGCTAGAAATTAATTTCAGGAGCCTATTACAATATCTGTTTGTGTCTTAGGGAGAAGTGTGAAAAATCAGTTATCCTTTAATGTATATCCAAGGGCTTTTCAGAATAAAAATAAGAAAAACTATACCCCTAGCCTTCATAGTTTTCACAGAATTCTATTAATTCACCATTTTATTTAAGCAGGTTTCCCTGAGGTGCATGCTCAGGTCCAAATTTGTTGTTTGGCAAAATAAAGTTTATTCCTTCCTTTTTCCAGTTTGTCCCAGATGTGAGATACTGCTACTTTTGTTTTTAGACAATATTGCTGATGAAAGACAATGTTTGGGATGTTGGTGGTCTGTGGGCACAGCAGTAGCCAAGTGCCCACTGCCTACTGGTTCCCTCCGATTTCCCCCTGACGTGATTCATTTCACAGTGGGCTAATTACAAAGTGGATTTGCTACACATGAAGCAGCCCCCTCAGTTGCAATGTTAATGCACATTTTCATGGTAATGTGATCAGAGGCTCATTAGCCAGTTTCCAAAATGATCCTCTGCATTAATTAAATATAAAAATGACGCCTTTATCACCATAGAGAGGAAAAAGAAGATTAACATTGTTAATTACGCTAGGGCCAATACCTCTTGCTTAATTTTTTTGCTACAAACTTGCAAGGATAGGCTAAAATAATATTCATTTCCTAGATAAGCTCTCATCCGCTTTGACTCATGAAAACAGTCTCTAGGTGGAACACTTTCCTTTAGTTTGGTTTGTTGGAGTTTGAGTTCTAGTGTTGATTTTCTTTGGGTGGTAGAAGGGCAGGGGAGTGGGTTAATCAATCTATTTTTTTCCTCTGAATTACTAAATTGATATCAAAGTATAATATGGAGGAAGTGGTAGGTGACATCCTTCCTGATTATGCCTAGGTTAAGCTGTTTACATTCTACTAAGAAATCAAGCAGGCTTGCTGCAACCAGGAAGGACTACTGTATTTGTTAAGGAGCAAGAGTCTTTGTTGTGGATTTTTAAAATGCTTGTCTGTGAGTTTTGCCTTTAAGTGCTCCCTAAATCTTGAGAAAATAGATAAGCCGTACTCTTTATTGCCTCCACCTATACTTCTCCATATATTTATCTTATTTTCTCTACTCCTGAGTTGCAGTACTTACGATCTTTAATAAAGGGGGTGAAAAATGAAGTATTAGCTTCCATTTAACTGGCTTTTATTAGATAAGTTAAAACCCCAGCTTGAAGGTCTTGCATGTGTTTTCCAAGGGGAGCCCTCCTACAGTTTGTCCCCAGCTTTGCGTTCTATTTTATTGAGTTAATGGAATAGATAAGATATCAAAGGAAACAAGTGATAGGCTCATATAATATACACTGGAGCCCGTGTGGTGCTGCAAACTAGTTTCTATTTTTATTTGGAGGAAAGGCAGCTCCAAGCACACATCAAAGTGAACATGTTCTTAACCAGGTGTTCAGGAGGGCACATAGCTGCCCCCATAAGACAGGATACTATTTACAAAAGTGGCTTCAGATTAGAAACCTGAGTATTTCTAGGTGGTATATTAAAATGAATTAGCTCACCACCTGATTCTCCAACTCCTATTTTTTATAGGCTTGTAATCCTCAGGTCACCTACCTTCTTGTTTCTTTTGTTATTATTTCTTAAAAGCTAAGGCAACTTAAAGTTTGACATGTGAAAATTTAAGATTAGCAGTGAATCCTAAATACGTGGCCAAGAGCAAAATATGTATTTCTCTATAATGGAATCATTATGAGATTGAACTCTTTCACATTTTCTTTCTATATTTAGCGATCTGATAACATGGGCCACATAGAATACAGTTTCAGGTTTATAACTATAGTAAACAGAAGCAAATGTGCTCACTGACGAGTCAAGAGAAATGATCAGAATGTTGTGCTTAGGTGTGAAATGAGGTCAAGTGTGTATTTTGTTGATATTTTTTGTTCCTATAGAAGAGCTACGGCTTTCAATTGGCAGGAGAGAGGGAGTGTCGCTTCAAGAAAATTATTTTCGGCTGGAGTTGGGCCAATCAGGCTCCAGTATGAACATAGATGGGAAGAATCTAGGGTTTGGGTAGATCCAGTGATCACACCAAGCAGTTTTCATGTATCTCTATGCATCTATTACCTTTTATATGTGCCTGGGACATAATTGTTTTCTGCAGTGATTTATATTTTTCAAAATAGGTTCTTTATTAACCTCTAAAGAATTAATACATGAGTAATGTGAACAGTGCCCTTCTATGGACATGAACCAAATTATCTGTCTCATATTAATCTGATTACACAACCCTCCTGGACCAAGAGAGCTTCAATAGCTTGTCATTCATTTCTGAGCTACTGACGGATTTATTTCTGAGTGGATTGTAGATAGTACCTGAATCTATTGACTTCTTAGTTTGGTTTTTTCATACATAAATCAAATGTAACTTTTTGAGTGGCTAAATAATAGAAATTATCAATGGGGTGTTAATGGGTGTTAGATAACCTGTTCATAATGTGGGCAAATATTTAAAAGCTCATACTGTTAACACAGAACTGTGTGTAAGATTTCATTAAGATCTTCTAATGTGGTCTATATGATTCTCCTCTTACTCACTTGTGAAATTGGAAAAAAGGAATTGCTTTCAAGTCTCAGGAAAACCACAAGTAGAATGGTGCTAGCTGTCCAGGCTGTGTCCTCTTCTAAGTGGACACTGTTGACTGTGTCCTCTTCTAAGTGAATCACCTAGAGTTGATTGGTTCAGTTGACTGTTCTGGCACAGCTCAAGGGTCTCCCCACAGCCTGCTTCCATGAGTGAGCACTGTGAACTGAAACAGACCCTGCCCCGAAAGCAACAACAGTGAGAATATTAACAGTGGCTGATAGAGAGCATTTACTGTATTCTAAGCACTGTGTCAAGCACTTTTTTCCTAAGCATTGTCTTATTCCATCTTTACAAAAAACCCAAGAGGGAGTTATAGGGTCACTTCCCGTAATTTTTAAATATGTGAAAGTCTCCTTTACCCTACACTGAGGTTTTTTTTTTTTTAAGATTTTATTTATTTATTCGACAGAGATAGAGACAGCCAGCGGGAGAGGGAACACAAGCAGGGGGAGTGGGAGAGGAAGAAGCAGGCTCACAGCAGAGGAGCCTGATGTGGGGCTCAATCCCATAACACCGGGATCACACCCTGAGCTGAAGGCAGACGCTTAACCGCTGTGCCACCCAGGCGCCCCCCTACACTGAGTTTCTTAAATCTCACTTAATCTCTCTTCTCTAGTTACTGTCCTGTATCCCTCAGAAATGTCTTTTGTCACATGCTATATAAATACAACTCATAAGGTCGTAATCTCTTTTCCCAAAGTTCATCCTTGCCCCACAGTCCTTAATGCCAGTGAAGGTCTCTCTGTCCTTGCTACCAATAAAACACAAAAACACGGAATTAAAATGGTACTTCTGTCTTCTTGATCCACCCAGTGACTTTCTGGTTATTTTATTTCTGTACATTCCCCAGCATCACTTCCAGCCTTCCCAGAATCACCGTTCCTTCTATTAACTCTTTCTAGTATCACAGTAAGAACTTTCCCACTTAGAATTTGTCTGTGTACTGATCCACCCTGATTGCTGTTGCAGGAATAATAGTCCTAGAAAGTACCCAGTGGCTCCTGGTTACTTTAAAATAAAGTACAGCTTCTCATTCCAGTATATTCAAAGACCTCTTGATCCTACCCTTGGTTCCTTTCCATCTTTCTAACTGATCTTCCCAAAATGCAATTTATAATACCCCAGACCAGTCTTTTCACTTTTCTCTTTAAGTCATCTTTCCAGTTTGGATCCTTGTAACTCCGTTCTTTTTTCCTTCAGCTTCTATAGCATTCCCCTGCATCCACTATTTCTTTCCATCAATGGCTGTACATACTCTGCCCTTTTGGCTCAAACGTCTCCTCAGGCCAAGAGCTTTTTGCAATTAATTGATTTTTTTTAAGTGTATATCTTTCCACCTTGGAACTCTTGCAACATTTTACTCTTTTTAGGGTTCCTTTTTCACATTAATCCATCTAGTATTATAGTCAATTCCTTATGACTGGATTGTGAGTTCCTTGAAGGGAGGTCATCTGCTTGTCTGTCCTTTGACCCCCACCTACCAGCAGATGCTCATTGGGGTCGGCCACGATATCTTGCATATTCACAGCCTCTTTAGAGTAAACTGCCCCATCCATAGCTTCTGGTGAAGGACAATATCTAACCCAGCCTTCCTCTCTAGCCATGCCTAACAGCTAGTGAAACCAGGGCCAGTTACCTGGTGCATGAAGTTGAAGGTTCCATTAGGTTGTTTCAGTCTCAGCAATCTATACTGGGAAACAAGCCTGAGTAATGGGATTAGGCTGAAAGGATTGCAGAGAGAGGAGGCTGTAAGCAGGTTGGAGAGCTTGGGGGTTTGTGTGGCTCAGATCTACAAGAGAATTGGAAACATATGACAAAGCACATGGGGCATGAGAGAGAGAAGCATAAAGAATAAACAGGTTGTCAGGGTGGCCCCATTTTTCCAGTTATAATACATTCCTATAATAAATCCACATCGCATTTATATTTGAATAAGCTGTCTATTCCTTACAATCAGAAGAACAAATGAGGACATATCACAATAGTGTCTTGCTTTTGTCAACCACTTAGCATGTGCCTGAAACTCTAGACATGCAGTTCAGGTCAATAAACTTTCAGTAAGCTCTGATTGCCTAATATGTGCCAAGTCCTGATCTTTGTCATGGAATGCAGAGACAAATGTGACAGTGCTTGCTTTTGAGAAATGCACATTCTGTAGCAAAGACACATGAGCAGAGAATTTTCATATGATGTGATAAGTACGGAATCAACAGAGATGTTGCCAGACTTCTGTAGGAGGGCAAAGGTGCTCAACATGCTGGGGGCTTGGGGAGTTGGGGAGAAGAATGAAACGAAACCAAAAAGATGAAAGGGTAAAGAAGGTGGCATACAGATGATAGGTATGAATGGACTTGGAGTAGGAGAACAATACTATGTGTTACTAAAATCTAAAGCCAGAGACAGGTTTCCAGGACAAGACCAAACCTAGAGAGTATCCCATGTCCGGATTTTCTGTTTGTTTTTGTTATGAAAGGAGAAATCACTCTGATAATAGTTGAGCATGTGGACTTGGTTGTGATGTGTGTCCAGGGGCAGATGAGCTTGGGTTGAGGACGGTGTTCTACAGCAAGACTACAAGGGAGACCAATGTGCAGGCTGCTGCAGGTGTGAGTTAGCAGTAGAAAGAATGTAAAAGGGAAGAAAGAATTGAGACCCATAAGGAAGTAAATTTCAGTAAGTTTCAGTCTTGTGAAACTGGGTAAGTGTAGCAAAATGTACCTAGAGAGGAGAAAGGGAAGAGAGTCCTGGGAGAGAAGGGAAGAGAGTCCAGTTGGCTTCTTTTATGGGCTATCTAAGCAATGTCTGGCAGACAACGAATGTGCAAAATAAAAACTTGGCGTATATATGTGTGTGTTGGATGAGATCATCCAGAAAGATGTAAAAAGTAAGGAAAGTTGTAAGCCAAGGACACAATATTGAGAAACAGGAAAGGGAGAAGAAAAGGAGAAAAAGTGAAATTGTTATAGAGCCAGGAGGAGACTGAGCAGAAAGTTGTGGGGGAAGCCAAGAGCAGAGTTTTAGAAAGGAGTGGCCACTGTGGTCAAACACACTAGAAAGTATGAGAACTGTAGCCTCTTTGAATTTGAAAACACATCATGTGCTACCCAGGCCCCTCTTCAGGAAGGACTTGTTACCCCAGCTGCTCAGAGTGTCGTCAATGAAAAACTTCAACGGTCAGCCCCTTCAGGGAGTATCTTAGCTGCAGAGGCCCCCCTCCAGTGACAGACTGATGCAAATATATAGCACCTGGCCACCTTAGCCTGGATTGGGACACTCCGGGATTGGGACATTCCAGCTCTAGAGCTCCCTGCAACTGGGCACTGCATTCTAGTTCATTTCTCCTTCTGCCTGCCCACTCCTGCTGCCTTCTTTTCCCTTCCACAAAGGTAACGCTCCTTAGCAAGCATCTTGCACGCTATCTAACTCTCAGAGTTGGCTTCCTGGAGAGCCTAACCTGGACAGAGGTCAGTGACGATGATTACAGAGCATTGCAGGACAGAAATGTGGACAAAATCCAGTAAGCAATGGCTTCAAAGAAGGGTTCTGCTGTACCCCCAAGAAGTTTCTCTGAGATAAGGCAGATGGTCCAAAATGGAGTTACTGCTAAGTAACTTGGAGTATAGATTTTCTTAGCCTTTTAAAAAATATATAAAATTACTTAATATTGTGAATGTTAAAAATGAAAGTTATCTTTACTTTTACTTTCAAAAATAAGATCAAGTGATTTCACATATTGAGTCATGTTATTCAGATAGTGATGATAATATAGTGATTAAGAAATAAAACATGTCCAGTTAGCTAGAATCTCCCTTATCCAAGACTTTTGAAGAAAACCTTAAATGTTAGAGTATTTTCAACATGCAGAAGGCCTGTTGTAAAAGTAAATGGTTTTAATGATTATAATTAATGTAGGTTATTTTAGTAAGGAAGTGCCTTTCCCTACTGGAAGGATCAGAATATCACATATTAAAATGTCTACATTTAATTTCTCCATACTCTCACCACTTATTGAATTGATCTAGACCCAGGAAAAGGTCAACCATCTCTAATTGTCTTTCTATTTAGATGAAATGCTGTAGGAAAACATTTTCACTGATTCTATATTCAAGAGCACATGCTGCTGAAAACGTAGCTAATAGATAGACAGATATCTGACTCTTCAACTCAATTTGCTGGTTATGTAGGATAATCTGATTAACAAATTCTTTAATTTCTATTTTTGTTGAAAATATTTCTAAAATACATGATCCTCTTTACATAATTACTTAACATATGCACATTTGTTATTCATTACCAATCATGTTAGATAGTAACAAATGAGCCACATATCTTTAGCAAACAGTGGTTCCTGAACTTTACAAGGCGAACTGTTTCTGAAGATTGATAGGGAAAAATCCTTCCAAAACAACCAATCACTGTCTGGTACATTCATTTTATAAAAGTGGATTTTCATATATTGAATTTTCACAAGTCATTTAGTAGGTATTCAGTTAATTTTAATAAATTATTAAGAAAAGCACAGAAGTTAAATCACTGGGTATTCAAGAAGAGTCCCTGAACTGTGGTTCTGGGAAGGATCACTGTCTTGGAAACATTTGAAATTTGTGGAGAAAAGGTGAGCAGGGTGCCCAGAACAGGATATGCCTCAAACACCTAGTCTTTTGTAGACACTGTTTTCTCCCATGATCCATCCCAGGGCACACACTATAAGAATTTTAGGTATTACTCTTAGTAAATGTCTTCTTGTGGCTCATGAGGATTTAGTTATCACGGGGTAGTAATTTCGTCTTCAGATTTAGAAGTCTAGATATTTCAAGTGCAGCTGTGATTTTCATATCTAAATGCAACAGTTCCAAAGTCATCACTATAACCTGTCCCATCTCCATCTCACATCCAGCTGTATTCATGTCTTCTTTTTTACTTCTATCAATCTCAATGTGGAGTAACAGCTTAAAAGGGTTATTATGAAAAGTTCATTGTTTCCTCAACAAAAAGCTTAAAAGGTAGCAGCCCCATATTCTCCTGTGTTTCAACATATAACAGCTAATTGCTAATTTGCACCATTCTGTAACAAGCTGTAAATCTTGCTTTATGGTTGTTTGGGTTCTAGTGAAGCATTCCCCCCCCCACACACACTTCTGCTTTATGTGGCTTTTTAGAAATACTGTAGGAATTTTTTTTTTTTTTAGGAACTTGCTCTCATCTCAGTGGAAATTAGATTTTTCTGAACTAACCTCTCACTTCCAAACCTCTTAAGCATTTGTTTCAGGTACCTTTATTAAAACAACACAACTCTTTCAAGGATTTGTGAACAAAGAGAATTTCTAAAATACTGTTGTTTTAAAAATAATAAATCCACAGATGAATGACCACTATTATAATCAGTGATAGTAATTTTTCCTGTAATTGAATCATGGTAGAATTCGGATATGAATATTTTTTTAAATAAAGGAAAGTTTGGGAAAGAATATTTCTCACTGAATAACCACAAGTAATTACTCTGGGCCCGCTTTGTGCTCAGTGCTATGCTCTATAGCAAGAGAAAAGACAGTAGAAGCACAAAAGGCAGTCTTCAAGGTGTATTACAGTGAAGCAATTAGAAAACAGATGGAATGTATGACCCTAGCACCATGGATATTGCAGAGAAAGGACAGTTCTGTCCTTTATTCTTACCCTGTAAGGGTAACCTAAGGGTCTTCATGAAACAGCTTAGCAATGGTTCTTATTTCGAATGGCTTAGGTTAGGAGCCAAAGTTCATTTTGTAATTCAGCATAATTATCATATATCCATTCATAGTTAAAGGTAGTATGTTTGGTATCCAGGATGTATTGTAAAAGCAAAGTCATAGAATATGATGAGTAGGACATACTGGGGGGAATGTGGGAAGAACAGCCTGGCTAAAGCAGGATATGGGATGAGGATAGTTGAGTGTCTTGATCTCCAAGCAAAAATGAATGGACTTGGTGTCATCCTCACTGGGGGGCATTGTACACCCTAAGAATACAATCAAAGAGAGTGTCTGAAGTCAACTTAAGTAATAGAATATGTGAAAGTCTTTTTTGCTTGGCACTTTATTTAAAAGAGCACAGCCGTGGTTTCACTTGTAGTGTGGAATTTAAAATAACAAAACAAACAAACAAAAAGCAGAAATAGACCCATAAATACAGGGAACAAACTTGATGATTGCCAGAGGGGAAGGGAGTAGGATGGGCAAAATGAGTGGAGGGTAGAGGGAGATACAGGCTTCCGGTTATGGAATGAATAACTCATGAGGATAAAAGGTACAGCATCAGGAATATAGTCAATGGTATTGTAATAGTGTCTCATGGTGACTAATGGTAGCTATGTTTGCTATGACCATAGCATTAAGTATAGACTTGTGAAATCACTATGTTGTAACACTTGAAATTAATGTAATATTGTGCTTGTCAACTATTCCTCAATAAAAGAATTGCATATATTATATAACGTTACAGTTGTTTGCAGATATGTAGAAATATTGTTTGCACTCAGTGTGACTTAAAATTTGAGTAATTCTTAAGATTTATTATTTAAAATGTTAATTTAAAACCTCATATATGATTTTAAATGTTTTTATAAATATATATCAATATAATTAGAAAGAAAAAAAGAGCATAGCTTGTTGAGTTGATGCATAGTGGATAGATTTTGTCATTCATTCCCTAAGTATGCTCTGTGTTTCCTTCATGACTCATGTTTATCATGTTTGAAGTTGGTTTTGCTTATGCAACTGAATCTCCGTGTTAAGACAACATGAAAAATAGTGAAAATGTCTTACTCAGTTGGCACATGGGGTGTTACTGTTTGATGAGTGTGTGATAAATTCCAAGCACAATGTGGTGCATAGGAGAGGCACTGTGCATAGAAGAAAGAACACAAGCTTTGGAATAGAGCAAGAACACCACTCATTACCTCTCTGAGTTAATTACATAATTTCCTATAATTGTTTAATTGATTAGTATCAACCTTGAAGTGTGTTGTTGGGGATTAAATGAGATCATACATTCAAAGAGCATAACCCATTACAGGAATGCCATAAATGGTAACTTTTGAGATTATGATCTCATTTCAGTCCAATAGTGGCCTTGTAAAGTAGGTAATACTGTCCCCATTTTACGAATGAGAACATTGAGGCACAGCATAATCAAGTGACAGATTCATATTGTCAGCAAATGAACACCTGGAATTCAAATCAGGACCTGCCTGATGCCAAAGTCCATGTTCATTTTATTATAAATACCAAATATCTCTCCCCTTGAGCTTTCCATATTTATCCACTGAACTGATCCAAAATACTGAGTACCTAGCCCAGAGTAGCCTCGCAATAAATATCTGATAAAGGAAGAAGTGGAAGAGAGGGAGGAAAGGAAGAAGAAAGGAAGGTAAATAATAGACCCTATTTATAGTTCTCCTTGTAAGCGTCTACAGAGATGCCCTTTTTATTATAAGGAAGAGAAATAAGTCCTTCTACCACCTCTTTCCCACTTAAATCAAATTATCTCACCTATGAGAACCCATCAGTATGGGAAAGAGGCTTGTCGCTCCCACTTTTGAGAGCCTGAAAGTCTTTCCCCATTTTTCCATAAATCCATGCCTGGCATGAAAAATCTTTCTCAATCTGCTATCTCTCCTTATACTCTCCTAACAGTCCAAATTTTAGCCAAACCAAACTGTAATTTCTTATATGAAAACAATATGGTTTTTCCCATCTCTTTGCCTTTTGATGTAATGTCCTTTTTGCCTAGAGTGTTTTTCACATCCCCATGCATATAAAAAACCTTAATCTCTTGTGACTCAAGTCAGGGTTTGCTATCTGGGAAGTCCTCTCTGAACCCAAAACAAGAGAAGTTACTCTTCCCAATGCTCTTATTCAATGGTGCTTCACAATTTGAAATACAGTCAAATGCTTCTGGATTTATATTTAGCTTTTCTCCATCTCCATGATTCTATCGTATCCTATAGTGCCTGGAAAAGAGCAGGTATTTAAAGCAATTGACTCAAGGAATAATAGAAGGGGTGGGGGGTGGGGGATGTTTAACTACAACTGCATTCACAAAAGAAATCTCAATTTATTATTGTCTCCAGTATTCACTGAGTTTTCATTGAAAACAAATAATTCAAGAGACTACACATTCTGCATTTTCTTGATTTTGAAGATGTTATCTACTTTAAGGTATTGTAATTGTAAAGTTCATCATCAAATTTAAGAACAGCTGGGGGCATGCAGGGTTGACAAGCTACCACATTTAATATGCATATTGATTGCAAGCTGCATCCCACATTCAGAAACAAGAAGATATGGGGGAGAACTTTGCGTCTTAGAATTGAGGAAACTCGGTCATTGCTTTTCTCAAAACAAACACCATTGGCCCTTCCTGCACCCTTACTGTACTCCCATTCCTTGACCCCTTCTCCCAAACTGAGGATTTTATTACCCAAGTGGACCCAGCATATCAGGTTCTTATCTCAAAGTCTCCAGTCATGATGGATAATGATAGAACTTTCATTTCTCAGCTGTCAAACCAGCCAATAAACCTAGCCATTTTTGCTTCCTAGAATTTCCCCGTTCTTCAGCTCACTTAAGTTGTAGACCTCCTGAAAGCTTGGGTCAGGTATTACCTTTCCCATCTTCTCAGAGTCCCTGAACTTGAGCAGACCTTCTCTTTTTTTTCCCCAAGGTATCCAGTGCTTATCTCTGTCATAACATGTACCAAATAGTATTATTTCTTAGTTAACTTGCTTATGATTTTCACTGATCTCTGAACCTCTCTGGTGGGCAAAAACCCTGCCTTCAATCTAATCCAGTCCCCATATGAATGGTTCTTGAGGAAAAGATGAATGACTAAATGCTAAATGAATTCTGTGTCCAGAGCAATATGTTGAAGTCTACACAAAACCTGAATAAGGTGGAATCTCTACCCTCAAGGTGCTTACTGTCTGGGAATACCCTTATTCCCAGATAGCTATAGTGCAAGGTGCAGTATTAGTTGAGAGAGAAGAACAAAGTATCATGAGATGTCATAGTGATGATTTGCTGTAACATAGATGAAAATTAAAGTACTTAGAATAGAATAGAAATAGAATGTTATATATACATTGTATAGAGCAAAACAGTGTTCTGTGTGTGATAAAACGAATCAATTATTGAGTTAGTAACTGTCATGTTTCTAAATTTGCTGCCTTCTATGCTGTAAAATTGAATTAACTATTTTATGTAAAAATGGCTGAATACATACTTATTTTTATTTTACATGATTTATATCCATCACTGACAGAGTACCGTATAGCAAAATTATTAAACTATTCATTTTACATACATTCCTCCTTAGTATAAAAAGAATTCAAGGTGATGATTGTAAAATATACTGGGAAATGCCTGAATTTTCCTTGATGATGATGTCTTTGGGTTTCATAATTACTCTAGCACTAAAATGAAAACTTCTCCAAGTGCAGATATCCCCATTAAGATCATATAAAGCAAAGAGTAGCCTAAGAAAAACATAAAAATCATTTTTAAAAACTTAAGCTCTAAATAAAACCTAGTCCAGTTCAATAATATACTACAAATATTTTCCCCATAATTCAAAAACCGTATCTATTTTACTCATTATTCATTATTACTTATTAAAGCTAGGATATTCTTTGAGCCATGAGGAATATAATGAGAGTAAAGCTAATCCCCCTCATATACCCAGTATCAGTGAAGCTTTGCAAGGAACTATGTAACTCAGCGACCCACAGGTAACTTGAAATAGAAAATTCACAGAGGGGAGAAGTTAAGTTTCTGAATTTGAAAAAGTTCTTTTCAAATCAGGATTAATTTCTCATTCCCATAAACATTAGTTCTGAACCATGACAAAATGCTTGGCACTCCATGTCATACAGAATCTTATCCAGATTCTAGGGTAATCTGAAGACGGAGGCAAGAAGGGAGGATATGTTTACTGTCTTATTTGTAATGGCCATTTTAGAATTATATATAAGGGGGGGTGTCTCTACCTGAGGGCCAATCATTCAACCTACAGGAATTTGTAAAAATTAAGTAAAAATTTTGAAAGCTTTTCATAATTGTACCATATTATGTTTAATGCAGTTAGTAGAATTGAGAGAAAGGGAGACGGTGACAATATTGCATGTAATATATTCATATTTCACAGGATGTGAAATTTAGACCAAAATGTCTTAGAAGGATCTCCTGAATTGGTGTAGACTTGATGGCTTAATTTAGTCTTTTCCATCTTTCGCAATAGAATGTCGCCAATAATAAATACCCATAACCTTAGCAAATGTATAAAAATTACAGATTCATTTCCATGATGTTCATATGCACAGATTATTCCAGTATATTTAAGTGGAGTCTGTGACTGTCAATTCATTTTCAGGTTTGTGGGGTCCATTTGGATACTAACCATTCTAAAAAGTTGTTAAAACTACATTAAATATTAATATAAAGAAGTGGCCTTACAGATCTTTTATATTGTCATTCCAGCCTCTTGAAAACAAAGTAACTAGGTCCTAGATTTCAGGAAAATGAAATTGTGGTTTTATAAGTGATTAAAAACAGTAGTGATAAAAGCATTTAGAGCAATGGGTAGAGATAAATAGCCTCCCCAGCAATTTCCAGATCACATTCCAAGATCACATTCATGAAATGATCTTCTTGATGGATTATCATTTTCTAACTAATTGACACTTTGTCTGTGATTGATGGACATGACCTGTTGGTATCACTGAGCGCTCCCAGCAACAATATTATCAATGTGCTAACGATGGCTCCCCAGTGCTTTCCTCTTCTTTCTCCCACCATAAATACCTGTTTCTCACCTTGCACAACAACCAGAAAATCATTTTAAAACTGGCCCCTCACTTTGAAGTTTGCTTTGATGGCTTTGAAGTATTCACAGCTTTCCGGCCAGTATTATCTCTGTTTCATAGATCATAGAAAATCCTGAGAGAGGGAAAAACACTTATTAATTTGAGATGTCGAATCTTCTGTTGATATTTTTCAAATAGGTTTAGTTTCCTTTTTTAATATCCTGTTATAAAGTATTGCTTTTAGAAGGTGCATATGAAACAAATGGCTAACAGGACCTAAGGGAAATATCTACTTACATATTATTAATAATATCATAGTACTCATAAGTGGGGACCAATGGGCAGTCATAGGATGCCTAATGTTGCCTTGAATTCCTCAGAAAGGAAACTGACAGGTCAAGCAAATAGTACCTTAGCCCCCGAGTGCGTTAATACTCTTTGACTAGTTGTTGGATTGCACAAGAATATAGAGGCCCACTAGAATCAAACTACATTTAAAGTATTAAATGTAATATGCTTTAAATTTTAGGTTATATAGAAAACATCTTTTTGTGTCAGTCCTAACAAAATAAAAGTATGTTACTTAACCCAATTGTGAACCTCAATATCCATGGTCATTTCATTCAGCCAGTATTTAAATTATCTTAATTCTCTGTGAAGAAAAATGGCTCTTTGTATCTACATTCTGTCTTAGTTTTTGTGGTCTGGGAAACAGACTCAGAGAGAGAAATTTGCTTGAGAGATGCTGGGAGAGTTAGTTGTCTCTGGGAACCACACCTGTGTGGAAGTGAAGCCAGAGGAAAAGCAGCTTGTGATACAGCCTCAACAGAGACCTCAGCTGATGGCAGGGGATGGGAGAAAGCTGGGATGGCCCCTGGGAGTTGTTCTTAGGTGGGGCAAAGCCACCATGCTTTGCACTCATTCACTGGGGAATCTTTGGATGTGGTGGCCCCTGGGGAGCCGGCGTAGCTTTGAACAAGGCAGTTTGCTTGGGCTGAGCCTGGTTCCCAGGGCAGGACAAAGCTCTGAGGTTGTATCACCCAGTGTCCCCAGGGGGCTGGGAGAGTGAGTGCCTCGGTCCTGAAGGGGGCGGTTTCCGTGTGCGGCAAGCAGCCTCCACAGCCACCAATTCATCTTGTGATATGTGGACATAATTTCTAGGCTATCATAAAACTCCCTCTTCGAAGGAGTTTTAATCACTTTTAAGACAAGGTCAGGTTCCTTAAGGTTAGATTGTTCTTCTCCTCTTTATCCACTTTGTTGTTAGATTAAATCATTTTCTAGAATTTAGAGTGTCATTGAAGCATATTTTGAGAATGTGACTTTGAAAGTCTGACCTATAGAAATGTGATAAATTGTGTCTGGAGATTGATTTTGCTGAGTGCTAATATGAAATCATGTAGCAACGTAGTTTCACTTACTAAATATTGCCCAGGCCATATTGTTGAACTCTGCCTGCCACGGTCACCTCATCAGGATGTTTTCTGTCCTGTGACTAGTGGCTTCAAATGTACTCATCCATCTTCTTGTCCCATTACATTTTGTGTGACTGATGTTCTGTACCCATTAAAATTGATGGAAAAGAACAAAGAGAAGAAAAATGTGCCGTTCAATTGATTACTTCTCTGAAAGAGCAAATGAGTTCTCTAGTACCAACAAGAGATTTAGAGTGGTGGGTTTTCCCCCATTTATTAAGTGCTTTAATTAGCTAGTTTTACTAAACAGAGTCTCCTATTTATAAGAGCCCATTATTCAGTGTGCTTTAAAATTCAACCTCCTTCTGAAATGTTTGATCTTTTTAAGATGAATTTAATGGCCGTAACATTGTTTATAGTCAGGAGTTATTTTGGTGAATCCTCAGTACTAGAATCAATTAAATCAGATGCCTTCCATGTTAGACTCTTTTTTCCCATCTAATAAGCTATCATAATGGCTCATTTTATGTTCTGTGATAGCCAGTAATTAAATTGACCATTATTGTAAACTGAAGCCAAAACAATAGTGATTTTGGAAGGCCCAGTCTTTTTAGGTTTTTCTTGGATCTATTGAACATTATCTTCGTGTTCAACAAATTACAGAACAGCAAAATATTTCTGCAGTGCTCACAAAACATTTGTTTAATTACAATATTTAATGTGGCGAGAGGGAGAAACCTGCCCACTGGCAGTTACCAGGTTTTGGCCCCTACACCTCGTTCCCCCTCATGTTCCTATATTTGAGTTAGACAACGCAGTGTACTTCCTTTTTAAGCAACAGGAGAGATTCACATTTTTTAAAATACAATTAAAAATGAAATAAATTTGACTAAATAATATGAAATGAATTATGCTGAAAGTCCCTCGAGAGAATCTGATTGCCCACAGATCTAGGGAATAATTTGGGTGCTATGGATAATATGGTCCCCTTAGAACCAGGAAAGTAAAAAAATATATTCTTGCATATCGATTTTGTCCCAAGAACGGCAGGAGCTATTCCAGGACTTTGACCACAGGAGTCTATCTGTGAACAGCTGTCAAATTAGATGTGGCCTAGCTGATCTCCATTTTCAGCAATATTAATTATCATGTACTATACAAATAGTTGGACCAACTGTGGAGCAAAAGGAGCTAATCAGACTGCAATCATGCCTTTCATTTATGTAAACAATGGTCTCGACTAATACTATCCAATAGAAATTTCTATGTTGATGGAAATGTTCTATGTGTGTGTTGTTGACTACAGTAGCCACTAGCCACAAGTGGGTATTGATTGGTTACAATGTGGCTTGTGTACCTCAGGAAATGAATTTCTGATTTTATTAATTTTATCTAATTTAAATTTCAATAGTCACATGTGGTTAGTGGCTACTGTATTGAATAGTGCAGGTGTAGAAATTCTTAAGGAATCATATCCATTTTTTATTCTATGCTAGCATTTATTAAATCCCTTGTGGATTTTTCTTGAGGGAGGGATTTTGTTTAAATATGAAATGCTTCTTTAAGAATTGAAATAAAACATAAGTTCAGAAAACAAGCATAAAAATGCAAATTGCATGGAATAACCTACAAAGAGGAGTCTTGGAAACTGGAACACTCCTTACATAACAGTATTCAGTAAATATTCCTGGCACTAAAATTTCACAGAAAAAAACAGTTTTGCCATTTTATAGCTTACAGATCTTGAAAGCCTGAAATCTGGGTCACTATCCTGTAGCAGTGGGAATAAAGAATGAATTCATTTTCATCCAAATACAAGAGTTGTATTTCTAGACCTCAAAAAATTATAATCAGTTGGGGCATTCTGAGAAAAACAGTTCCTTTTCAACTGTAACAGCAAAAATAAATAAAATAATAGAATGATATTAATAACAGTATAATTAGGGAAACACTTTGTATTGAACCTCCTTTCACACTCTTCCCCAATCTTAGGATTCTCTCAAACATCACATACATTAATCTGAGAAATATTTATGGAGTACTATTTCTTCAAAGACCTTATTAGTCCATTTTGGTTCTATTAATACTTTCTATTTTGTGATTATTATTTTATAGGGATTTGGTATTTATCTCAATACATGCAACTCACACTCACCATTCAATAGTAAATCCATCTCCTTCAGATATAAACGTGCTCTTTTTCCCTGGGAAAGGGATCACAAGCTGATCATTCCCTTCAAATCCTAATTTGTGAGTCACTGTCTATTCATCCGTGCCCCTCATCCTGTTCTCCCAGCCACCACATCCAACCTGTCAAATCCTGGGACTCCTCCTCTGCCATGTTTCTTTTACCTCCATTCCTCCTTTCCTTTACTACCAATCTTCTGGATTTATTGAACCCACATTTTCTTGCCACTCCTGACCTGTCTCCTTGCTTCTGGTCTCTCTACTTCAAGCCATTTTCTGCCCTGTGGCCAGTATGCTGTTCTGGCTTCTTTGCTCAGAAGTGTCTAGTGACATATCTCCCACTGTCTACAGGACAAGGTCCACCACCTAGCTCAGAGAACACTGAATGCTGAAAGCTTTCCACAGTCACCTCATTTGGAACAAGTTTCTCTTCCCTGCTAGTTGACTGAATTCTTTTCAGGACTTCAGGGATTGCAAAAGATTTTCAAAATCCACCCCCCCACTGTGCCTTATATCTTTAATTTTCCCAGAAATTCTGTAACCTAAGTTGGACAGGGAGAATTGTGTCCCCACTTTATAAGAAGGAAACCAGCTCAGGTTGGAGGGGTGAGAGAATAACCCAAGATTACAGAGCCTGTAAGTGAACCAATTTCTGGATTCATTCCATATTAATAAAATAAATGTTTCAGTAGAAAATAGTAATATCCCTAGTTCCTAGAAGAAAATCTGGCATAGAATAAGTATAAAAAAAATAAATGTTGATTGACTAAATGTATGAGAGAATGAATGAATGAATGAATGAATGAATGAATGAAGACACCTTGCTGAGGCTCTTTGGAATATGATGACCAGTGTTTGAACTGGATTAACTAGACAGTGAACAGTCACTGGATCATGTGAGCAGGAGGGGTGCAGGCAAATTTAAGAGAACAATTAGGAAAGTATGTAGAAGCAAGCAGATACATGCTTCAGACAGTAGGACAGAGGGACCCAAGATAAAAAGAAGAAAGTGAGAGAAATTTAAAAGAAAGAGTTGAGAATTACTACTTCTTGATATTTGAAGGCGAGGGCCAAAGTAGAAGGCAGAGCCTTGGAGTGTGGCTGATGGTGGTGCCTGTTCCAGAAAGAGAGAAGCCTAGAATAGGAGTTGTTTGCCTTGAATACAGATGAGCTTTTATCTGTGCTAAACCCTTTGGCATCTGATTATACTGTATATTGTCTCATTCTCTTTATTGGATCCATGTCTAATTACTCACAGATGAAAATATTGTTTTCCTTTATCTTTTAATTCTCTATTGTTCCCATGGCACCTAGCCCACTGTCAGGCAAAAGGTAGACCCTCCAAGTAGTGTGGAAATTGATTAATTTGAATATGACATAAACACTATGTAATTGAGTTATCCTGCATCCTTCACGAAAGTTTAACTTCGGCACAAGTTGTACATCTGCAGTTACTATTTTTCAGAAAAACAGCTCATCTCAAAAGTACTGGCTGCATTTTTCCAAAATGCATTTTGCTACTGATCTTTTTAAAAGCGGAATAGAAGTGCATTAAGCAGCACTAACTTCATAGAGGAAAAATTGCTTGAATTCTAAAGGTTTTTTTTTTTCAAATTTTCTAAGGAATACTAAGATAAACATTTAAGCTTCCTTTACCTTGGGGCACCTGAGTGGCTCAGTTGATTAAGCATCTGCCTTGGGCTCAGGTCATGATCTCAGGTTCCTGGGATTGAGCCCTGCTCAGTGGGGAGTCTGCTCCTCCTTCTCCCTCTGCCCTCCCCACCCCCTGGCTCAGCTCATTCTTCCTCTCTCTCTCTCAAATATATAAATAAAATCTTTAAAAATTTTAAATAAATAAACTTCCTCTACCTTGGGGCACCTGGGTGGCTCAATCATTAAGCGTCTGCCTTCAGCTCAGGGCATGATCCCAGAGTCCTGGGATCTAGCCCCACATCAGGCTTCTCCACTGGGAGCCTGCTTCTCCCTCTCCCACTCCCCCTCCTTGTGTTCCCTATCTCGCTGGCTGTCTCTCTGTCAAATAAATAAATAAAATCTTTAAAAAAGAAAAAAGAAAAAAAGAAACTTCCTCTACCTTTATAACAAAAGAACTTTCAAGTCATGGAGCAATAAATAATCTCTTTCTCCTCCCATCCCCCACCCCATTTTAAGCTACAATAAAATAAAATGGATGGATTATTGTATGCATTTGAATCATGTGATTATAACTACAATCCCCAGGAAACTAAGACTTTATCCATTAATGCTTCTTTTCATTGTACCAAAATCAAAAACATGGCATATGTTCAAATGTAGCTCTCATAAATAATTGGATGCATTAGTGACTATTTGGTAATATGAGTAGTAAATTAACCCAGTGGTTGATAGTACCCATCCAATTAAATTCAACACAGATTTCAAGTGCATTCTAGGTGCGAGACTGCTAATATAGTGGGGCTCCAGAGGTAAATAAGATAGGACCTGGACCCTCCAGGGGCTAAACATTCTTAAGATAAGTCATTATAGTGAGACAAAATGCAACTGATGACCAGGAAAAGGAGGGGAATTGTAACTAAGGGAGCCACACCAGACACAGAAGCAAAAACAAAACCTCATGAAGAACATGCCATTCGAGCTGAACATTGAGCAGCCAGATGGGGGCATGGCATTCTGGCCATAAAGACAGTGAAAGTGAAGGATCAGAATTTGGGGAATCTCAAGTGTGTGGGTCTGGTGTGGGTGGAACATAGGGGGACTTTGGGGAAGGCAAGAGGAGTAAGTGACCAAAAAGTAAGACAGGAGCAGATTGTAAGAGATTGTGGCAGCTTGAAGAGAGTGAATTTTCTTCTATGTGCAGTTAGAAACCTTCACATGATTTTGTTTTTAGAGAAGGGGGTGGCAAGATCAGATCTATGGCTAACTAAAATTAGTGAAAGTTACTATTAGCAAGGTAGGTATGATGTTTGCACTAGTTTTCATTTTCCCCCAAATGAAATAAGGAGCTTTAATACGTAAGATGGAGTTGCCTGGCTGAATCAAGATGTTGAAGAGGGTGGACTGAGCACACCGCAAGGTGGCCCCTGAGGCTACTACAGGTGGGAATGGTTAGGAGACCAGCAGGTAACACAAAAATCAAAGGAACTGAGAATAGGAGCCAGAACTTCCTTGGAAAGGTGGCTTTGAGGGGAACCCAGGCCAGAGCATCATGATTCAGTAAGTGATTCCAGGGGAGGAGATTAGGGAGAGAAAGGAGGCAGAGAAATTTCTGATGGGATCGACTGGGGAGAGGACAGTGGCTCTAAGTTCAGAAACATAGGCGATGAAAGAGCAGGTGTTCAGGAATAAAGGGAGAGTTATGCATGAGACCTGAGTTCCAAGGATTTGTAGAATAGTGGGTGTCAAAAACTCAGACGAATATTGGCAACTTAGCTCACTGATTTGAAGGTGTTAAATATCTGATACCCGAAATCATGTCAGCAGAGTCCAGGTTTCAGTAAGGCGATGTGTTTGTGTTCATTACTTTTTTTTTCTTTAGTATGTCCTGGAGCTTTGTTAGCCTGATCTTTCATACCAACATTTCAAAACAACTCGAGAAGGTACTAGAGGAGAGGCTTGACACCTGGCATATGATGCAGGCTGATGTAACAAATGTTAAAATGTGTTTCCATGGGCAAGTTAAAAATGTGCAGTTTAGAGAGTAGTTGAAACTCCATATGCCTCTTTTGGCCAATACAGTAATGCAGCTTGTGGAAATATAAATGAACATTCAGAAATTGGAAGCATGCCTTTGTCTAAAATCTGGGCCATATTTAAGCCTTCCTACACGCTGCAACCTTTCAATTAGCCATTACCAGACTTAAATGTAGAAACATTTAGCTGGTGCTGGATTATTCATCCTGTCTATAGCTGCATCGGATTCCTAGCCAAAGAGATGCAATGTTTTTAATAGCCTTTATGAACAGACTTATGCACCCCCAGATTCTGTTATTTCAGAAGCTCTTATGAACAACAAGGCTCTAAATTGTGAATGCTTACAAGACACTATAAATCATTTTGCATTGCAATAAACATCATTTAAGTGTACTTCACATGCCGTAATGCATGGACCAGATTGATTCGGTAGACAGCACAGCTCAGTGTTACCTACATCCAGGGGTATAGAGAAAGAATAGCCATTAAATTAACATTAGCTTAAGAAAAATGAAAACTTCTGGGACAATTACAGTTTTACTGTTTTGACTGAAGGGGGGAAAATGACCTTTGTTCCAAGAGATGTGACTTGAACCATGCTATTCTGCGTGAAATTGAGAAATTGCATACGTTCCCAGCCTGACAGATAGTGTGCGTGAAATCTTAGTTCTGCGTCATTAGGCTCTTGTGAATGAGTGGTGAATTTTCCCTATTTATACATTTTCTGTCAGGCTATCGTAAACATAGCCTGCCTAGCACGTGTGTTTTACTGTAGCCTTTTAATTTATATATTGGTTGCAGCTTTGACAATTTATTCAATTGAATAAATATGCTCCTTTTTAAATAGGTGTTAGGAATAAGTAGAAGTATACACTTGGTACTTTTTATAATGTTTCATGTTAAATATAGTCTAACAGGTCTAAGTGTTCAGTGAATGAAAATAAACTTACATTTAACTGATTTCACACTCTCTAATGTGTAAATGTTAACAGGCTAGAAACGAAGCTTAATAGAGAGGCCTTTCCTAAACAAAACTTTTTTCTTGTTCAATTTGAACAAAGCAAGCCTGGAGAAAGTGAATTGTTCACAGATGAATTCACTTGGGTTTTATTTTGAGAAAAAATGTGAAGCAAGCTGTCTGTACCAGTCTTCTTGAAGCCTACTTGAATGTATTTTTTTAAATATCCAAATGTGTCTAAGAAATTGTGTAGTCTTTGAAGTAACATGTTACTAGTAATTGTATAAATGTGTGCGTTGGAGTGGGGGTGGAGAAAGAGGAAGGGAGAGGGGGAAATGTTATCCTATAACAGCACTGCTGCTCCCTTGCCTTCTGCTGTGCTTTCTTGAGTGGGAAGGGAAAGAGTAGAGTTATGCCTCCCTATAAAATGCACATATAACACATGATGAATGGGTTTGGGAAGAGGTGTCCGCCTGTCACGAGTGGACACGTCCATGTTGCTGGACTGAGGAACAACACAGCGGATCCTGAGGGTTCGCTGGAGTTTCACGAAGTTCAGCCTGATTCCTTCATCTGCAGGGGTCTCTACTACTTCTGTGTCTGTCCCTTCGCAGGCACAGCTGTGTAGCATCTCCTCTACACTGGACAGTGGTCTGCAATTTCTTGTGTAATAAAGTGGACACTTTCCCTGAGCCTTGGCCTTTGGAGACACCCCAGGCATTTGACTAAGGCTGCAGAGAGACAGTTTATGCCAGCCAGCCAAAGACAAGTAGTACAGAAACAACCACTGAACTATATGGGCACAACTTCCCTAAAGAGATCAGAGGGGAGGCTCCCGACAGCCACACCTCTCTCTACACATTATTTCCAAGTAAGAGCTTATCCCACCAAACATTTAATATAGGCATGTATTAGCCAGATTTTTACCCATACAAAAACAGGGAATGAGATTGAAATGTGCCTTCCCTTGTTTCCTTACCTTTGTAAAACACTGTCTCACCTTCAAGACCCAATTTAAGTGCCACCTGCTTTATGATGTCTCCTCAGAGCCTTAAACAGAATAAATGGATTGTCCTCCAAAAATCCATAATATTATCTGGGCTTCTATTATTGGACTTTTAGCAGGTGCTCTGTATTTTCAGTGAGTGCATGTCATCTTTGTCCTCTAGAGCAGGACCTGTCTCTTTGATGTTTGCTTCACTTGCCCACCCCACCCCAAATCACATAGAGGAGTCCTTTGCATGTAGTAGATGTTCATTAAAACGTCATCTACACTCACATTCAACATTAACGTCACATTGTGCTTCCAAGGGTTAGCCTTTGATAATAGCACTGATTGCCTTCAGTCTCAGATGCCCATGCCATGTACATCTTTTCTGCTAACCAGCAGTGGAGGTAGGCTTCTAAACTTGATTTTCAAATCTATTCAGGATTAAATAGAAGTAAATTAACTTCTATACCAAAAGGTCCTTGAGGGAAATAGCCACTGCATATATCATTTTTCTATCCCACAGAGTTGCTTAATACAGGGCTTTTAACAAAATAGATATTCAGTGTTTGTGGAACTAAATTGTTAAGTCAGGAATACCTATAAAACTCACATGGAGCCTCTCAGCTGCTGAGCATGCATTTCTTATGTATATTTCTCATAGAAAGTTAATGTACCAGGAAGACTTCATTAAGTTTTCATTATGTTTTAACTCTAAAAAGGTATTGACATGGTTTAGAAGTCATTGATCATTAGTCACAAGATGCTGCTAATCTCTCTACCTGAGTAAAACAAATGAAACTACCCAGGTAAAAAATTGGTCATCACTTAGTCATTCCTTCAGAAGAATTCCTAGACTATATTTAAGGATATGCATACAATGACCCCTGCCTAGACTGCAATTTTTCCTAGCCAATCTGTGAGAAAAATGCAGAAATATTATCAAACTTTGCCAAATCAAGTAAAAAAATCAATGAAATTTTTTGCAATAGATAGAATATGTCATAAAAAATTGATGAACACAATTTGTGTTAGTAATTCTGTCATTTTTTAAAGAAAATTGTCTTATAAGGAAACACAAGAATTACAGTAATTCAACTGTGATACTAACAAGACTGAGTGTAGAAGGACTGGGCACATCCCAGTTACCTCGCAACCAGGATGGGGTCATGTACCCTGAGATCTCTTCTAGTTAATAGGCACAGCCCATGATTCCTTGCCATCCTACTGCCAAATACATATTCCTAAAGAATAGCTAACTTGATCATTTCATGTCCAAAAATCTTTACTAGATACCTCTTGTCAGTAAAATTGCAAAAACAGTTATGATTAGCAAGTGTTTTAAGATTTCAGTGCTTTGATCAAACCTACCTCTCCTTAACCCATATTTCCAAAGTCCCTCAAATATACAAATGACAGGCTGGGCAACTGACTTCAGACTTTATTTTGCATGTTGCCCATTCCATGATCTCTGCCAAAAACATTTTTTCAACCTGAGGTATGCCTCCCCAGCCCTGAAGCCTTTTCTAAGTTCCTCAACTATACTTTCCCACACTATTATAATGTATGGTATAATGAAGTTCTAATAACGAAGTTCTTCACACTCTGACTTATATGTTATTCAGATGGGGGGGCTTTTCCTTATATTATAATCTCTTTGAAAGGAGCCCTGTCTTGGATTTTTCTCTTTCCACAGTATCTAGTACAATGTCTTATTCATTGTGGATATAAACCACATAATCCTTAAGTCAACAAGTGAGGACACACAGCACCTTGGAGGGCACAATATACAGAGCAGATGTATAGAACCATAGAATGAGAATATTATATGGTGATCACCACATTTATCTCCAACATGTGACTCCCTTGATAAATAGTAGGGTACACTGTTATATGTTTTCTATTTTAAACAGAAATGGTAGGTTACTCACACTCAATTGGCATTAAACAAGGTTTAGTTTCCTATTCCTGTTGAATTGATCATCAGAAAGCACCTGGATTTAGACACAGTCTCTGATAAATTGGTGGACAATATACTTTCCTTCCAGTATTTAAAGTTCTTACATTAGTAAGATATAGATTCACCATTTCCATCTAAAAGGAGGCTCCAATCTGGCCAAACATAAGGGGGATTCTGGGAGCTCCACTACCCGAGAGAAGGCACCCCGGCTCTGGGCCACAGAGGATAGCCAGGGCTCTCATGACTTCCACAGTGAATCTATTGTGAAGGTTGGATTTGCATCTCCAAGGACACCATGGGGATAGAATTCAATTACTTCCAGAAGTGGTTTCTTTGTCCTCCACATGCCATAGCACCAGCCATGTTCAACTAGAATAGTCAAGTGCTCCTATGCCAGCATAGTCTGGAATGAACAGAGAGCAAAACACATTCAACAGATGATACAACTGGCTCTCTGCAGAAATCCAGCTGAATGCCAAGAGAATTAGCCCAGTTCTGGGCTTACTGCACTAACTTCCAGAAAAAATAGAATGTGGCTCTCATATGTTGGTCGATTCCATAAAATAGAAGAACTCAAATACAAGTGAACAGAAGGGCCACCTGTGCCTACTTACCATTTCGGTTACAATGCAGTTCAGTGGAGTCATTCATTCAACCGTGGCTGGGGAAACACCACTAGATGTGGAATCGGAACACTAAGAACATTATCCGCACAATCAATTTGCATTCTGAAATTGTTGTTGTCATGGGGTTTTTTCCGTAAGCTTTTTTTGGTCTATTGTTACTTTTCCTCTTCAGAATTAAAGACATATTTTGCAGGGTTTACATGTAAGAATTTGTAAGTAAAAACAACCAAGTACTAACCTACATATTTTTCTCTTAAATTCACACATCTGATGAATTCACTCATCATTCTTACAAAGAGTAAAGTCAGCATGTAATAATGAAGATATGTGATAACTAGAGCCTGTTTAGAACCATTTGGGTTCCATTTCATTGTTAAATGAGTGAATGAATGTTATGGTGTTTCTTTTACTTTTTGTCTGCTAAGATAGTGACTGAGTGTGAATGGACAACTGTCTTATTCTCGAATTATACTTCTTTCTCTCTAAAGGCATGAGAGTGATCTTTATGTGCCTGCTTACATCATTTGTTCTCCCTGTTGTGGGGGGAAGAGGGACCGTATGTTGGGTCAGTGTAGAAGAAATGATATGTTTAAGTTACGACATCCAAATGCATCAATAAACAACCACTGAGATTTCACTTCCAACTTAAGTTATTTTTCTTTTTTATAAAATCTTTTTTTAAACCAAGACACTTACAAAAATGTGCATATTTTCAAAAAATTGGGTAAGCAAAGAAAAGCTAAGGAGAGATATCATATGAAAAAAATTAGAAATGGAAAGCTATGTTGAAAAAGATTAATATAATAGTAACATCATTATCTTTTTGTGTTTGAGCAGTGTTCCTCTTGACATAACTCCTATTCTTCCCCTGTCTTCACCCCACTGCCATAGTCTTGCTCTATGTCTGGACAATTATAGTGTTAACTACTCTCTCTCCCTGCCTCCAGTTCACTGTGGAACTGGTGATGAAGAAGAGAAGGATGTGAGAAATGTTTACTTAAGACAATTTCAATTTCCTGCCAACTGTTTATTTTTAGAATCCCGCCCAGTGATACTTAAATATAGCTTACGTTACAATGCCACAGTGCTTTCACTAAATACATGCATGAGTCCTTTTAGTGTTCTTTTTAAAATAGCCTTGGTTTCAATGCCATTATCAGTTCATTATCAGTGTATTGTTTGTTTCATTGTCCAGCACGACCGTCTGATAAAATCCTTAATTATTAAGTATCTGATAATACTATCCAAACTGCTTTAATTACAGCACATTTTGTGCCTTGTTTTATTACATTTCATGCCAGAATGAACCTGGCCAGGATCTTTAATAAGGCCATATTAAATCCAGGCTAGAGGTTAAAACTCATGAGGCAGCCTTGATTCTCTGCCTATTGTGTAGAGAATCTCATCAGAAAAGCCCCAAACTTCATTAAAGACCTCTGGATGTGGGCCCTCCTATATTACCATTTACTTTAAGGGCTATCACTCAGGGGCAATTATTGGTGTGTTCCTCATGATCCCTGTTATATTAAGGCAATTTCTACACCTAGGTTAGGCATTAATACCGCCATTATCTCCCACACAAATCCCCTGACAGTTAGAAAAGCAGGAGAAATTACAGACGGATTAATCTCTAGTGCCCGTCCAAAAAGAAAACCTTCCCCTAGAGGATAGGGAAGGCTGTGTTGAACTCAGTTAAGCTGTGTTAGATGTAATGAAAAAGAGCCCCCTGTGCCTGCCTCTGTCGGAGACGTTAGATGACCCTTTCTCAACTTGTCAATATCCCTTTTGGGCTTTCCTTCTCTCCTCTCCTACAAGGCTACGCTGAGTCTCATGGCATCTTTAAATAATTATGTTTGTGCTTTAAAAAAAAAGAAAAAACAACCGAGCTTATCCATGTGGGAAGGCTGGACAAAGTAATCCATTTCATATAAAAAGAAGAAGAAAAAAAGAGCCCAACGTTTTCACAAATCCTTTATATTTCCAGTGTGTTTTTCCAGATGTGTTTGTGGGTCTCACACCATGAACCACGCTTCAAAAAGCAAACCGTAGACTAAGGACAAAGAATCCCACTATGCACAAAGGAGTAGGAAGACAAGAGGATGCAGCGACTTGGCAGGTCATTCCCAGCGCACCCTGCTTCTCTTGATAAGGATACCTTTGACAGTGGCTGATGCTGTGTTGACGCACCTCTGTGCACACTGCAGAATCACTGGGCTTTGGGAAGGGAATGATAAGGAACACAATGAATAACTAACAAAGCTCATTTGATGAATGCAGTCATTTGCATTACAGCGAAAAATAGCTTTGCTCCTGACGGGAGAGTGGCATACCTAACCACAAATATTATTTGTATCCTTCAATGACATATAAGGGCAATAAATAGTAGACAGGGTGAGAGTTTGGTGGGCGGGAAGTTTTAATTTATTGCATTGTAATAGTGTGGAAAATACTGACCCAAAAAAGAATTTTTTTAATGCTGTAGGACTCAAAAACAAATGAGTTTTTCTGGGTTTGAAGAAAATATTTATAATAATAATATCTTCTTCCAAAAACCATTAGAGCTGAAATTAATATCTCATGTGTCCTTTATATAAAGGTGTTAAGGGATGATTCACAGTTGAACTATTTGCCTCCATGCTACTGAAATGCTGTTTCTCCTCACTTTACTCCTATCCTACCCAAGAGGACAAAATGAAAGGAGGTTTTGTTTTTGTTTTTTGATTGTACAAGGTTGAATGTGAGGGACTTTTGGGGTTCTAAACCCTTTCAGAGGAAGCAGTTCGATATATTTATTACTATGATGTGGTTTTAGCCATTTGCCCAGAACACAGAAGTGGTTTGCAAGTTGACTTATCTACTTTTATCTTACCACAAACCAGAAATATAAAACTGTGACCCTCAGCCAACCACGAGCTACAGCTCACCCCTGGTTTTGATCTACTGCCTGGTGATAAGGGACAGCTCCTAAGTCACAATGCAGAAAGCCCCAGGGAGCTCAGCACTTTCTGGCCAAGTAGGAGCGAATATAAAGTGAGAAATCACTGATTCCACAAGTCATTCCTAATTCATCGTGTGTTCCCTTTTTTGTTGGTGAACTAGTTGCTATTCTGACTGAAAGTTTCTTTTCCCTTTTCAATGACTTGCATAGTGTGTACCTTCTATAACTTTTGATGGTCTAACATTCAGTGAACAAATACATGTGAACACCTACCAAGTGCCACATATTGCATTTCACTGGTAGAAAAATGGAGATGACATCCCTCGTCTAATGGAGGAGGAAAAAGCATACAAATAATTGAAGTATGGCAAAGTACCATGAGAGCACAGAGAAGAAAGGGATAATTTCAGAGAATATGCAGCCGATCCTCAGAAATGTGGAATCTAAAAATGAGTCAGTGAATATTTAGAAAGACCTCCCAATTTAAGTACCTTTCCCTTGGATAGAGTGGTTGGATCAGAAAATATTTGGGAAAATCTTCCATGGACTTAGATGTACATTAGAAGGAAACTTTTTCACCCGTAGAAATAAGGGAATGTTTTCCCTTTAAAAGACTCCAAAGCATTGTTGCCCTCTATATGCCAGGCCAAAAACATTGAGTTGAGTATGAACTAACTTAACATCAAAGACAGGTATTCTTTTTTTTTTTTTTTTTTGAGATTACTTATTTATTTATTTGAGAGAGGTAGAGCAAGGACCAGTGGGGCGCAGGGGTAGAGGCAGAGGGAGAAGCAGTCTCCCTGCTGAGCAGGGAGCCCTACTCATAACTCGATCTCAGGACTTCAAGATTATGACTTGAGTCAAAGACGGAATCTTAACTGACTGAGCCACTCAGGTGCCCAAAGACAGGTATCTTGACTGAACCTTAACTACAAATGAAACCACCAGAAGGATTCAAATGTCCATTTCCTTTGCTAAAAGTGTACTTTCTTTCTTGTTCCCATTTATCCACTACAAATATATTATTCTTAAGTAATAGTCACACTTTCCTAAATAACTTTCCTAAATAATTTTCCTGTTTCTTCCTTTTGTGGTGTAGGAACTATGATTAACGTTTTTAAACTTTCTGGGTCCTTTCTCCCCACAGATGTAACATACACTTATTATAATGCAACCTTTGCATAAGTGCATAACATACAAACTAAATGTATTCCATAATAGAAATAATCAGGATCGATTCTATCATGAACAACCTAGTAAATCTCTTTTTGCTCTCTTTTGTTTTTTGCCTTTGATTTTTGTTAGTCATCCGACCTGCAACTGAGTCATAGCTGTCCTTTCCTTAGTGACATTGTGGTATTAGTTTTCCAGAATTTCACAACAGTGTGATACTAGGTGAAGAGGTAGTTCTCTTCAGAACTGGGGACAGTGTTTAGTAAACTGACTTTCCTTCTAAATATTTTAGTAACATCATTTTTCCCGAATAACCAGCTACAAAATGTCTTTGATGCTGAGAACAGTTGAGGAATTACAAAAGAATTACCTTAATTTGTGAAAGAGCTAGATGATTTGGTATTAGCCAAAAGTATAAAATCAAAGAATATCAATTTATCTTCTTGCTAGTGGCTTAGTCTATGTGTATCTCATTCCAGATGTGCATAAATTTTTTTCTAAATTCTAATTTGCCTATCAGTGAAAAAATAAATATTTGAGTTAAACAGTGACTTGTATGGTTGTGTTCCCCCTATTCAGTAGACTCTGTCATCATTTTTGAAAAATTTCTGCCTAAATTTGGATTTTTTTTTCCTTTATGTTTCACACTAATCAGTCCAGATCCGTCTCTTGCTGCTGTTAGCGTATCTGCTAATTCTTGTGTGCCACAGACTGGAAAATCAGATGAAATCTCATTAAACTGTTCTGTAAAATAAGGGTGTATCAGCTCAGAGTTAGAACTTATAGATTCCTTTTTGCATCAGGCCTTGTCATTTGGCACAAGGGGTTTCTGATGTTTATTTTCAAGGTCCTTCCAAACTTATTTCTGGGTTTCTACTGAGCTTTTTATGAATTTGCCAGGAATTTTCCAAATTCCTTCTAGATTTCTGGCTACAACTGAGATCTCCATATACAGTCTTTCACCAAGTTACATAATTAAATAAATCACTCTCATTCTTAACCAATTTGTGATAATGGTGATATGAAAGGTCCAAATTATTTTGATAAAGTTGCTCCTCATGGAAGAAAAAAAATCTGGGATTGGATAGTCTCTTTTACTGGCAGGAGACCTTCCTCCATGTGATTCAGGGACCTAGGCTCCTTCCATCTTATATCTCTCATTCCCTACAGCTTCAGTATTCTTAGCTTCCAGGCCACAGAAAACGAAAAATAGGAGACTAAAAAAACCTGACCCACTTTTTAAAGGTCTGACCAGAAACGATAGAGCTCTCTTCTGCTCTTATTCTGTTGGTGATAACAAGCCACAGGACCGCTCTTGGACACAGCGGAAGAGTCAGGAAGTCTCTGGCTCAGCAGCACTCCAGCCACAATCCCACACTGGGAGAGGGGGACTTGATGGTGGAGAGCTAGACATCTTAGCCACAGGTAATAAACAACCTAAGAATGGGGGGGGGGGATGCACAAATAGTTAAGACTATGTACATAGAATAAAGTCATCTAGCTCTATCAGCATGCAAATTACCTACTTAGCAACCCTCCTGATTGAATTAATCATGCGCTCTGAGTATTGTTTCCAGGAGTGGTGGTGGTTTGCAGTGACCCCTCTCCCAATAAGAAAGCTACCTGTGCAGAGCTGTGGTGACAAAGAAACTCTCTTACTGACAAAATGCACCCATGTGGCAGCTTGCATGAAACAACTCAGATGTTTTTAAAATATGCACAGAGCCAAAGAACAAGAGTAATTTTTGAAACTTTTTTTTCTTCTCTTGCTGAAGTTATTTAAATTTGTTTATTTGGTTTAGCTATTTATTGTTATACCTAACAGGTGATTCAAGGAGAAATGTGAAAGTCAGTCACTTTCTAAAATGAATTATTTCTGTTGTCACATCTGAAAATACACTTAGCTTTCAGAAAGGATTTTTTCTTTACTTTGGCAGAAAGGAGGATTTATGTTATTGCTTTGTTTTTTGAATCATTGATTTCTAGATAGAAAGTATTTAATAAATATTTGATGAATTTAAATAGGCCTTTTGATGATGCTGATGCTGATGATTGTGATGATTTTCATACAGAAACTCAGAGATAGTTGTATGGATAATGAATGCAGGTTGAAATTGTTTTAGCTCTTGTGATGAACTGTATCATCATAATAGTCATTATTGTGATTATTATAGGGTGATGATTATAAACATAAATCATTGATAAAAACATGCCAAGAATATGTTTCATTTAAAATAGAATGTGCTGTTTTTATAAAAATTTCTTTATAGAAGCCCATTTGCTTTTTTAAGAATACATTTTAATCAGAAGGGGGGATGAAGCATGAGAGACTATGGACTCTGAGAAACAAACTGAGGGCTTCAGATGGGAGGGGGGTGGGGAAATGGGATAGGCTGGTGATGGGTATCAAGGAGGGCATATATTGCATGGTGCACTGGGTGTTATACGCAACTAATGAATCATCGAACTTTACATCAGAAACCAGGGATGTACTGTATGGTGACTAACACAATATAATAAAAAAACATTAAAAAAAAGAAGAATACATTTTAATACTTAGGATTCCTTTGGGCATAGTTGATTGTATTTCTAATAAACTTCAGTACAACTGATAGGTGACAAATGATATCATCAGTAAGTCAGTCCAAAGTACCAGGTGTCACTCTAAGAGTTTGAAGCATACTAACTCATTTGATCTTCCCAACAGATACATGAAATGGTACTACTATCACTTCCATTGTAACAGGGAGGGAACTAAGGAATGGAAATGTTAAATAGCTTGCCTATAGTCTTCACACTGCTAACTGGTGGAGTTAGAACTTGAACCTAAGAAGTTAAACACCAGAGGCCTTGCTCTGAGCCACACTAAAGGTGCCTCCCTACTTAGAACAAGCAAAATAGTGATTTTAAGGTATTTTTTACATCATAATTTTTGCAATGTAGCTAAGTAAGCCTAGTACTACTGAGCAACTAATAATCACATGGAATGCGTATGTATTCCATTACTACATGTAAAAGACAGAAATTACAGTAGCCGTTGTTTCTCTCGATTTGAAAAATGATTTTTGATTTTAGAAGACTCTTAGAACAGTTAATGCTTGAGGGAAGAGGGGAAAGTTGTGTTATTTTAATCAGTCTTATAAGGTCACTGAAATAGTAAGGTTTTTTTATTATTATTAAAGCATCCTAGATACTACTAAGAATATGTTCAGTTGAACCAGACGAAGTTATCATTTTCGTGGGTCAAAAATGGTAACATATTGGCAATTCCACATTATTCAACCGTTGCCAACTGAATACCCCAAGTATTTATTAAATAGTGGGTCAGAAATATTGATGAAGAAATGAAAAGATTCAAAAGGAGTGATATGTGATCCTAGTCATGAGGCATACAATGCGAATGTGGGAACAAGATACACATACCTGTAAATGGAAATGATAGCACTCAGGAGATCATATAGAGTGAAACCATGTCCAGCTACCCAGCCTAGAAAGCTTTCCCTATAAAACTAGTAGAGGCACAAGGGCAGGAAAAAACTCCCACCCTTTCAGAGAGATTGTAACTTCACTGCCCCCCGAAAGAATACTTCCGTGCACCTGCCTTATTTCAGTAGCCTCTGCCTGTGGGCCCCACAGAAGCTGCCCACAGTCTGAGTCTTTCACCCTGATTCAGGCTTGCACTGCCGCTAACCACTGCTCATGCACTTACCCACTCTGGGTGGGGCACTGGTGACCTGCCCCAATCCCCAACCTCGGGGCCTCCTCCAGCATCTGACCTTTGTCTCCATCTCCTATATTCACTAGAGCTGTCCCCAGTACCCATGCAGATGCCTTGATAGGATTCATCCTACCAAGTGGGTTAAGTTATAAATATTATATAATAAAATCTTTCAAAGTGACCAAAACCATGTGTTGTAATCTGAAGGAGTGAGGGTCTTGGAGAATCAGAGTACTTAGAGAAAACTTCACTTACGTGGGTAAGCTTTGAATACAGTTTTGAACAACTGGTAGGCAGAATTGGGATGAATGGAAAAGTAAAAGGATATTCAGGCTATGGAAAGAGTGGAGTGAAGAAAACGGCACAGAGGGGTCCATGGCCTGCAGAAGGGTTAAGAGATCATCCAGCTGGAGCAAAGATTCCACGTAGCTAGAGATAGAAGAGAAAATGGCTTAAAACAGTTTGTGTCAAGTCTTCAGTGTTGGGCTGAGGGCGAGTCACAACCACTCCTAGCCGCCCCATTCTGAGCACCTGCTAAATGCCAGGTATTTGACATATGACTTCTCCAATTGTAGCGAATTAGAGAAATGAATTATCAATTATATAGATAACAAGTCGAGATGCAGAGAGGGTAAGGGTCTTATCAAAAGCTGAATTTTAAAATTATTTTCAATTAATCACTTTTAAAACATTTACTGTATAACAGGCTTAGATCCGAGTGCTTAACAAAAATTAACTTATTTAAACTATGCAGTAACTAATGAGGCAAGTACTTGTGTTATTATCGTTTTCATCTTCTGCTAGAGTTAAATGAGATACCTAGGGGTTACCTAACTCGCTCAAAGTTTCACAGTTTATTGATGGTGGAGCCAGGATTTAAATTCCAGGAGGCCTTGCTTCAGAGTCTGTGTTCTTATGTGTCCTGCTAATAGTCGTAAAAACCGAGGGGTAGAGGGACGCCAAAGGCTGTGAGCAGGATAATTACATAACCAAAGTGGCATGTATGTATCATTAAATACTCAAGTGGGAGGTCAGGGGGAAGATTACATCTATAATTTTAATCTGCATTGATTGAGGCTTAGGTTAGGACAGTATTGGTGAGGACAAAAAGAGAAAAAAGGTGTGAGAAATACTATGAAGAAAAAAGCAGTTGTGAGAGCTAATTGGATATGAAAGGTAGGTATGAAGGAGTAAAATATGATTCTAAGGATGTCCTCCTGACCAGCTGGAATTATGATACAACTATCTGAAAGAGGAAAAAATTGCAAGAACCATTTTATATCAGATTTTGTGCCCAGGCTAGAGAGTCCAGTGAACCACAGGAGAAAGATAGCCTGCACATCCGTTTTATACTTAATATGCTTATATTGCATTCAATAGTGTGTTCGTGGATCTGTTTCCCCTCCTTAGAAGTAGTTTCTAGGCTCTCAGCCCTTAGCTACCTCAATGCCTAGCACTGAGCCTGGTAACATAGTAGATGCTCAATAAATATAATAGAATGATGAAGAATTATACAGATAATAAGGATAGCTGTGGCCTTGAGTCTTTAAAGAAAGTAGCAGAGAAATGAGGCCCAAATGCCCGATTTCTTTCTTCTAGGGATTGTGGTCTCAGCTCTATATTTTCCTAATAGAATCTAAAACTTGCAACCTATGATATTGTAGAGTAAAATAAATCACTAGACGTTTAACAAAATATTACCTTAGAATTCTCTTAATGGTTTAGTAGTTGGAATCAATACATGCCTATTACTTTCATGTCTTTAATTATGTTTATCTAGAGTACTTGATTGCGAGGCTATAAGTGGTGTGGAGAAACAAATTCTTTGCAGTTCCAAGCGGTATTGTAGGAAACTCTCAGAAGAACACTCATGTAGTGAAAGCGACTCTTAATCCTTGATTATAAACAGCAGTGCGTCTTGACCCTGTGATCTCCTGAATCTAAACCACTCTGAAAGGCAGATTGATGTGGTTCAGATTTTATTTAGTTATTTATTTCATACATAATATCATGAGAAGTATGATTCCTCTTCTGTGCTTATCATGTTTGAGATATGTTAGAATCCTTGAATTCTGAGTCTTGAACAGAATACACACAGGGTTTTTTTTTTACTTAATTCCTTTTGCTTTTTTTTCCCCTCTGTTTTCATGTTTTGGCCTCCAGGGGTATATGTTGTCTGTACCATTCATTTGATATGTGCCACTTGGTATTTTAAACTATCCTTTCATGTGCAGAGAATTTCAGCTCCTTAAGGAAACTGTGTCTGAAGCTTGTAAAGATTCTCCCCGGTGCCTCCGACCCCCATCTCTACCACACAGCTGCATGCACACAGAACACAGCTAAATGCCATTAATGGCTAACAACCTTTTGAGACCCCAGGGTGCCTTGAAACTAGTCTTTTAGTGCCCCCTATACATCGATCATTGTGATCGTACTAACATTGTACATAAAGAAAGAAGACAATGAAAAGAAAATTACCTATAGAAATGTGGTTGAAAAAGTCTTTTCAGGGGTTGTTGTTACAACACAATTTTTATACCTATTTGTTTCTCTTTACTAGATTGTCTTTGAATTTGTAATAAGTGTTGATCTTTGCAAAATTGAATAAAATGATTCATTTTCATAGTGTGCATGCATTGCTAAAGAACCATCTTAGTAAACCAGGAGTAGAATCATAATTAGAAATTAAAATTAGGAGTTTTGTATCTCATTGTAAGTTGTTGAATGAGACTTAGAATGAACTGGTGTTTAAGTGTCATCCCTTATAAACACTGAATTAGGGGACTATTCCAAGGACGTTTGTACTTAACAATGCTTCACCCATTCGGTCCTCTTCCAATGTTTGTTTTTGCCAGGCAGGAGGGGCTGTACTCCCTCTCCTTAAGACTGCTCCTCTCCCAAGAACAGTTGAAGCCCTTGGTCTACTCAGAGAGCTTTGTTTTATTTATAAAAAGCTCCCTTGTCCAGGTGTTTCACTCTTACAGGAAGGTGGCACCTTGTTGACAGCTCTGATAGTGAAAGAAAATTGACAAGTCTGAACACCTAATGTCCTCAAACTACCTGTTAATGATTGTGGTGCCCATGCCTGCCTGGCGGCCTCAATCTCCAATTAAGCATCTGTGGAAGCTGGAAAGCAGGCCTCTTAATTGGGAAGCTGAAGATGCAAGGCAGGTTGCAATTTCTGCCAAGACATGTATCAGTCTGGCCAAGCTTCCTTCCCTGGCCCTCACACTTGCGTTTGTGTGTTTGTTCGTCTGCAATCCCCCAATTTTGCAAGATAGGGAGGTTATTTGGCAAACAGCTGAACATGCAGAAATTATTTTTCATGAGGAACTTTCAGCTCCATAAATAACCTCCTACCGAACCAGGATCTGTGACGAATTTAGTCCTAATTGCACCTTATTCTCACCCTTCCCCCACAGCTCCCATTAAAATATATTGTCTAGGACACATGCAGGAGATCTGTTTGTAGCTATCTTTTACATAGAACTGATTGTTTAATTGCAGATTAAAGATTAATGCAAGTATAATGATTCCATGAGGACACTTCAGACAAAAGCATCCTGCATCAGGCTGCCTGCCTCCATTTTTCAATTTGACCATAAATTTGGCTGGGAATTAAATAGTAAGTAGCCGTGATTGCAACTCTGGTCTCTGAAGGCACTCACGGGAATGAAAATAAATGAACAGGCTCTCACACAAAGCATGTTTCATTATGGTCATTAGTGGGCAGATTCTCAGCAGTATTGAAGGTGAAATTGTCTAGAAGAGATGTTGGCACGTGTCTGTTAAGAATAGCAAAAAAGTATGGTGAAAAGTATGGAAGTGGTCTTGGTTAGGGAAGGATTGCAGCATACATTTTGGAGCTTAATTCCAAAAAGTTTATTACTATTGCTGAAAAGATTTTGGGCATCAGCATTTGGTTACTTGTGCTACAGAACTGCATACACATAAGCTTATTTTCTATAGGCTCGGAATTGGTATGACGTAGACTATACACATAAATATAAATGATGGTTATTTGGCAAATACACCAACTCTGAATAAAACAGCCAAATAAAACTCTTGGAGGTAAATGTGACATTATATGAAAAGCCCACAGGGGCTTTTACCATAGATGTGGCAACGATTTTGCCTGGGAAATGCTTATCTTAAAAAACTCTCTTATGTTTTTCCAGTAAGAGACAGTTTTTCCTTAAACCTTTGGTTTTGTAACATGTTGTTCATCAATTTTGAGAGTGAGATTAAATTTATTTCATCATTTTATTCTCTTGTTTATCAGTGAGCAAATTAACCTACATGACTGTAAGAGGATAAACCTGGCTGCTATAGTCTTTTTCCTCGACCACTGACTCTGTGCCTCCAAAAAATGTATTTCGTCCCATAGGTATTTTGAATGATATTACACTATGAACCATGTTAATTAAAGATTGCTGTGTACTAGTTTATTTGAATTATGCTGTTATTTGGGAAGCTGGTTTTCACAAAAAAATTCTTTTTTTTTAATTTTTTTAAAAGGTTTTATTTATTTATTTGACAGAGAGAGAGACAGGCAGCAAAAGAGGGAACACAAGCAGGAGGAGTGGGAGAGGAAGAAGCAGGCTCCCAGCAGAGCAGAGAGCCCCATGCGGGGCTCGATCCCAGGACCCTGGGATCATGCCCTGAGCCAAAGGCAGACACTTAATGACTGAGCCACCCAGGCACCCCTTCACAAAAAATTCTATACAAAAGAATTCACATGTAATAGAAAAGTTACTTCAAGACCAGAGACTGTTCCTATTATATGTTAATATGTTTTAAAACATTCTTACCTGTTGATAATTTACATGGAACCAAGAAAAAACTAACATCTGACAAGATATAAACTTCCCTTCATGTTCTCCACAGTCATAAAGTTCTCTTACACGAAGGAACAAATATAACTGTGATAATAACAAGTGTCCAATAACAACTGGGTCAGAAAAACTAAAATATTATGTAATCACAATGAGTTTGGTCCCTTACACACACACACACCCCTACCATACCTAATACCCAGAGAGCTCACCTGGCAAAACTGATGGACCTATACTAAAGCTTGATGAATGTTTTTATCATACCATATTGCCTCAGAAACACACATTCAATGCCATGGTTTCACAGTTGGCAGAGATGTTCAAAGTAAGAATTCTATGGGGAAATGATAGTATTTTTAGTTTCTAATGAGTTAAGAAAATAAGGACCAAAGCAATCCCAAACTTGCTTCCCAAAATAAAAGCAAGCAGTTGTGAAAAACAAAACATTTTGGTTTCTGTTGTAGAACTCATTCAAATCTTCAACATTCAACTGATGTGAAGATTTCAGAATAAGAAATAATGACTTTTACCAATGGCATATTATTGAGATACAGTTGGGGATACGGGCAGATAAAAAGAATGTGATCATATCTTGACTTGGATGTGGGTGTATGATTTCAACTGAGGCACAGAAGGAAAGGCTGACTTCCTCTTGAGACTGGGGCAGTATTGATTTGTCAGGAAACTAAAGTAGATGACATGGTATTTTTTCATTTCTTTTACAGTCTAATAGATCAGTGAATATAGTTATGATAATATATCTATCCATTTTTACTTCCTTCCATTATTACTTCAAAATTCTACGATGGCTGAGAGAATGACTGAGTAACTTCTCATGTGCATGGGATTATTTTATGAAAGAGGTTAACCAGCTGCTCACCATTTTCACTGAAGGGTGAGCAAGAAGAAATAGTTTAAATTGATGTCGCCAGTCTCTAAGTTGCATGGGATTCATAATCATTGACATCATCATCTGTCCTAAACCTCCCTACACATGAGTTCCAGCTGTACACAGAGAAAAGTCCTTCCTCTCTGGAAAGGTGGTTAGATGCCAGGAGGCTCGACAAAAGAAATTCCAGAACATGCATTTGTGTGGATCTCTTTATAGAAACATATAGACATGTCCCTTTGTTGAAGATTGCAATAACAACTTTATATTAAAGGAAATGAGAGTCCAGAAAATGTCAGAAATGTAGGAATTAACATTGCACACATTAAAACACATTTTGCAACCTTAAACCCACTCATTGAATCCACCTGACTGTTCTATCCACTCTAACATTTCTATTAAACATGAATGAACATCACAGATCCATAACTTTCTAAAACTAAATCAAATGACATACTCTAACTTCCATGAACCAAGATAGTTCATCTCTTGTGACCATGTAATTTTTTGCATGTTTTAAGTCTATATGTTTCATTCTCATGATACATTAGCCTAGGATTTTTCTTCTCTAAGTTAACAATTATGATTAGAAGTTCAAGGGCATGATCTTGGATATGTCAGCAATTCCTCTCTCAGTCACAATAGCCATCTCTTTTACCAGCTACCTGTTGAGAGAGCAGCTGGCCTATTTATTGCCTCAGTGGCTTTGGTGTCCTTCTGAAGTGAGGCTAGTTTATCAATCCCATTCTAGTTTTGGTCCTGTTCACAAGACGTGAGTCTGACATTAGCCGACTACTAAGTCACCAGATGGCTGGGATATTATAGACAGTCAAGCTAAGTTGGAATTGAGATTTGGAATTCTTGGATAAAATTTAGTCCTGCCCCTTTATTTTATGTCTACCTATTATACTAAGAACTTATATTTTTAGTGGAGCAACAGATCTTGCTGAGATTTGGGACTTTTTGAGAGTAATCTAATTGAATGCCAAAACATCACACTACGAATGTATGAAGTTGTTAGGAAGTAGGTTTTATTTCATACCCCAGATGCTCTGTGTGAAGGTTTTCAATACCTTTGCACCTCTACACAGCGTAGCTTTAATGAAGGTAATAAACAAAAACAACATTGCTATTTAGTCATTTCGCAGTGTCAGGTCCCATTCCCAAAAAGAAAACTCCATGTAAGTATTGTTACAATTTCTTAAGTCCTCCTGTAGAAGACTTTCTTTCCAGATATTCAACATAGAGCAAGATAGAGGATGAAGAGTAGAAAGGGACACTCTATTCAACTCAAGGGAGCTCTAGGTTGGAAATGCTGGTATTTTGTAGAATGGGGAACAGATAAAATTTCAATAAGGAATAGGATGGAGAAGATAAAAGAGATTTCAAAACATGACTAAATCATTATTTTGTTTGATAGATTGAGAATTCTTATTCTGTCAGGCCAAGAGAATGTAAAAACCAAAACGAAATCTTAAGTTACAGATATACATTTTTTCTAGTAGGTCGTATTTCAAAATTATCTTCATTTTGTTCTCGTCTGTGTAAAGGAAGGTGAGCTGCACGTGAAGACATATGTGGTGGTGAAAGGATGCCTCCAAGCACGTGTATCCCAAAAGAGATCTAGCCCACAACTTCCCACAGTTCCTCTATTTCCACCATGGCAGTGCTCCCTGGTGAGCTAAGTCATAATCTTTGTTTCTACCAGTGTCACCCATCAAAGGAGGAGCACCTCCTAGACATCTCTTTTCTCTTTCACTCCAACTACCCATATGTAGGCACTCAGGTCAGCAGCTTATTTCTCGAACCTTCAGATTCTCTTCTTTCCAACATAGCCTATTGAGTACTACCAAAATTAATCTTAAGCATGAAGCAACTTAAGATTTTTGCTCAAAACCATATTGCCTACAAAACCAACTCCAAATCATTAACTTGGCCTTTAATTCCTCACAACTTAATCCTTCCTACCTCTCCTTGTTCCCTCTCCATTAAAACTTGAGTCTTGCAGATTGATCTCATCACATCTAGTTTTCCTTCCTGTGTGTCATTGATCCACACGTCTTTCTGCCTTTCCTTTATTTTCAGTTTAAAAACATTCTCTTTAAACCCTCCTTAAAAACAAACTCAAACCCATAAAGTTCCTCTTGATCATCAGTAATCCTGAGCATTTTTTAAATTATAAACGATAGCACTGATTTTTCGCACTACTAATGTAGTATTTAGAATACGCTACATTACATTATTTTTATCTTTTTCATGTGCATACCCTATCTCTCCAAGTAAATTAAGAACAAAAATCATATTTTATACCTATTTGCCTCTCTAGTGTCTATTACATCGCCCTACTTAGATTGGCCATTTTCTAGATGTTTGTGGGTTATAAAGATCAGTTTATCAGGTTAAGAAGAATGAGTTGATTATAATAATACTTTTTATCTATAGAGGGTATCTTAATTTTGTTAGCTTTTATGTTTTTTGACTTGTACAAGCAACAAAATACCCCACCAAAGGCTGATTAAATAAAGGAGCTCAAGATCATCTTGATCATATCAAAACATGCTAGGAATAGATTTCTCAGCCTACATCAGTGAATCAATGATGTGTAGGCCTTAGATTAGCTTCCCTGTCTTTATATTAACCTTCTCTTCATTGTTACAAATGGCTGCCGTAGCACCAAGCATCACATCCTCATATATCCAAAAGATGGAAAGACAGAGAAGGTGTTTTTCCTTGACATCTCTCTTTTATCAAGATGAAAAACCTAGAAGTACTACTGTAGTTTCCCCCAGGAATAGTTTAGTCCACTGTAAGATTATATGCCTGTCTCTTAGCTATTGAGGAAGCTGGAAAAGAAGTATCTGAAATATTTAGCCTCTGTCATCAGAACCGGGGTTCTACAAAAAGGAAGAAGGGAATGGATTCTGAGTTGACAACCAATAGTATCTGTCACCAGGTAAGACTCAGAGTCAAGTAACAATCATGAAGTACCTACAGTGCCAAGATCCGTACTAGCTGTTTTCCCATATGTTGAGTTATTTATTCTCCTAGCAATCCTGTGAGAGTGGCAGTATTTTCCATTAACAGTTAAAGAAACTGAGGCTCAGAGGGCTTAGAGAGTCATCAAAATCAAGTGCCAGTGAGGCTGCCTAGCAGGGAGTGAGGAAATCGTGGCATCCCTCAGAGTTTAGGCAAGGATCAATGCTACTAAAGAGGTTTTTAAAGTCTTCAAAATTATACAATTATTTCTATTTATATAAACATAAAAACAACTCCTTGAGAAACTTTATTTTGACTTTAAATATATATATATTTGACATTAAATATGTATATATATATACATATACATATATATATATATAATATTTGCGAAGCAGCCATGAAATAGAATTTTTCAGGAGATATAATTTATGTAGAATCTGAAGAACAGCCTCTATTTTGGCTGAGCTTTTAACTATTCTAAACTATTCTATTTTATATTTTGTCCTCTTTGACAAAGTATAGATAGTAGATGTCCTCTATAACCAAGGTTTAGGATTTTTCTTTATTTTTAAATTTTGTCTTTTAAGGTTATCCAAAAAGTAGCAATTTATTTTCATTCTCTCAATGAGCTTACATGAGACTTCAAAGAGAAGTATCTCAAAAAGACTGAAAAATAATGTGCCTCTTTTGAAATTTCTTTGGATTCTTATGGTGCCTTAGGACTTCTATAGAAGAGCGGCATCCTAAACATCTTTCTTTTTCTTTTCTTTTCTTTTCCTTTCTTTTCTTTTCTTTTCTTTTCTTTTCTTTTCTTTTCTTTTCTTTTCTTTTCTTTTCTTTCTTTTCTTTCTTTTTTTTTTTTGAAGCAGTTGGGGAGGAGAAAGGAGAGGGTAGCTGAGATTCCTCCCACCCCTCATCCAGAGAGCTTCAGAGAAGTGCGTAGAATTGATGTATGACATGCTGTTCCTTTGTAAAAGCATCAAGAATATTAAAATACTACTATTATCTGTGCTTAGCCTCAAGCTTCTTTTAATGATCCTCCCAGATCTTGCAGGAACTCAGACTAAATCGAATGTATGAGTTCAAATGGTAGCAACACAGTGACAATTAATGGTTCTTGTCAGGATCCCTACATTATGGCTTTTATCTGCTAATATTTTTTCTGTCTCTTAGAGGTTCTTGGGCAGCTTATTAAAACATCTCATCTTTGCCCTGATATGTCCTCTCAAAAGAAAAAAAAATAAACAACTAATCAAGTAGGAACTCTTTGTGGTTTAATTCAGAGTCCAGTAACATACACATTGCATTTATCTGAATAAAGCCCTCTCTATCTGGCATTTGGACTTATATCCCTTTCATTTAAATCTTTGGGGCTCATTTTTTTTTCAAAGGAACTTCCACATGCTCATTTTTTATTTTTGTTAAATTTTACTGTCTCCCACGCTGAAAAAAAATACATTTTTGAAGTATCTAAATAGATGAAAATCACTCAAGAGTTTCTTTGTAAGCTCCTGCTCTTTTTGTTAGACCCATCAAGAAAGTTTAACAACTTTTTTTTTAAGATTTTATTTATTTATTTGACAGAGAGAGAGACAGGCAGCAAAAGAGGGAACACAAGCAGGGGGAGTGGGAGAGGAAGAAGCAGACTCCCAGTGGAGGAGCCTGATGCAGGGCTCCATCCCAGAACGCCGAGATCACTCCTTGAGCCAAAGGCAGACGCTTAACGACTGAGCCACCCAGACACCCCAAACAACTTATTTTTTAAAGAAAGAGAATAATGATCTGTATTATATAGAGGACTTAATGAGTGTCCTGTAGCAAAATTGAAAGAGTGTTATTCCTTATAAGCAGGTTTTCTTGTCCCACTATAATGTGAAATTGAGAAGACATATTTGGAAATACTCAAATAATCCTAAGAAATCAGAGCAAATCCATGTGGATTTTTGACCATAAACCTACCTTAATCAAAATTGCAGAATTGAAGATGTCATCTACATTTGCTGGCTTCTTCCACTGCAACCAAGTAACTTGATATTGTCAACCTCAGGGCCTTTCGTCGTTTTAGTACAATAATTCAGACTTTTGATTCAAACCCTAACTCATTGTGAACTAGCTCTGTGATTTGAGATAAATCACTTAAAATTGCTGCATCTGTTTCTCACCCACCCAAAAAGTATATAATAGAAGGATCATCCCATCACAAGGATCTTTTTTACGGATTACATGGTAATTGCATATAAAAAAAACTTAACACTCGATGACTAGTAAGTATTAAATAAGTGTGAGCTATTAGAATTATTATTTTCCATATTTTTCATCTCACTTAATATAGCCCTGACCAAGCCAAGAAGTCCAAAGATGAGGTAGATTTCTATTACTCAGATTTGCTACAAGTTTGACTGTATGGCTTTGGACCCCTCGAACCCCTATGATTCTGTTTCCTTAACTCTAAGGTGAAGTTTTTGGTCTAAATATTCTTTGTGGGCATATTGGCATTTTACTCTAAAATCATCATAAGACAATAAACACCAGAGAAAAGAATATGGCAGGTCAGGTGTACCCACACCCCAGTCCACCAGTGACTTTTTGTGTTCTTTCAGATTGTAACTTCCCTCTGGCCATCCAAGCCTGGTCCCTATGTGCTCCTCAAGTCTTACCCCCTAAGCACATATCTCATGCCTCAAAACTGACCCCCTCTTCCCAAGCTCAACCTCCTCCTGGAAAAATGTACTTATCCCGAATCCAGATTTCTTAATGTCTTAGCATTGACACTACTTGACCTGATTAACTCATCTGTAGTAAAGTGCAGTGGATGTTAATATGTTTCTATTCCCAGACAACATATGTGTTTTTTTTTTAATGAAGTTGGGGGTAGGGACAGAAGGGAGGAGTTTCAGGTGCCATGACAGAGGAAGCTATTGAGGGAACAGGAAGAAGCCTATCTCTGGACAGGCAAAACTGCATTATTCTGTATTTGGTGTAAGCCAAATCAGACAGCCTGTACCCCTTACTTGTCCCAAGATGACTAGATGCTAAAGACGGACTGACCCTGTGGAGTCATTCCGGTACAGAAATGGCATGTCAGGAAGTTCCCGGCATGCCAGGACTTACTAGACGTGTTACTATTCTTACTGCCACCTGTTTCCTAAGTTACTGCTTGAGTTTGCTTTGAAATAGAATTAAAGGCAAGGCTGTTTAGCAATTCCTATATCTGCCTTTGCTACAACTTAATCTCAAAAATAAAACTTAAAAAGAAATATATGTAAAGGTTTGTTATTAAAATATTTTTAAAATGTAACACTTGATGAGATAAACTAAGACAAAATACCATTTAGAAGAGAGAAGAGAAAACCAACTCAACTTTTAATGTTATGTAGAAGGTCACGGCCCATAGTTTCCAGTTTTATGTAAGGCAGAATAATGGAATATCATGGACCTATGTTTTAACATAGTGCTATTTAAAAAAAAAAAACATTATTTCAACTCTTTGTTGCTGAAAGTGTTCATGTACACCTAGATGACCACTTGGCATAGATGCTATCAAGGAAATTCAGATACCGAGGGGAAGTTAGGCAGAGTGACTTCCAAGGCCCATTCTAATACTGACAAATTAGATAAGTCTTTGATAAGACTCCTGTTCTGTTAAATCTACTGTTTGAAATACTTTTTGAATTAAGTTAGAGATAGAAAAACTAGGAAAAATATAACTTTTCAGATATGTATCTTAGATTTGAAGTTAACCCAAATTTGGGAGCTCAAATCCCATTGGTTACAAATCTTTATTATGCAACATAAACAGAAATATGTAACCTTTATCTCTTTTCTTATCTGGAAAATAGGTGTAGTAATAATGACCAATCTAAGAGAGTTATTGCAAAAAATGAATTAAACAAGATTGTATCTGATGCATCATGCTTGGCACAGAGTAAAAGCTCAGTCAATGAGGCTTTATTATTTGGGTGCCCAGTCTATCTAGAGATTGCAAGAGAAATGACCATAGCATGAAAAGGCAACAGCTGGGAGAATATGGATGATGGCAGAGAAAGCAGGCAGACTGACCAAGGTGGGAAAGTGGAGAATAAAAAGAGGGACAAGATACCAAAGTAAGAGAGGTGGGGAAAGCTTCCTGGGAAAGACAAGTCAGGATCAAAGCCTGGTCCATACAGTAGCCCAGTATGTGTCAGTTACTGTGAGTTTGTCCATCCTTCTCCCCGCCCCCCACTCACTCCTTGGGTCCCTTTCCCCCTGCTGTCCACAAGTAAACAGAATACTGCACCTGTGAGCCTTTGCAATGGCTATTTCTCTCCTTGGGTTCCTCCAGAAAGATATATTAGTATTCTTTATCTCTTAATTAAATCTCTGCACAGATGTCTGGCACCTTCTCATTGAGACATACATGGACCTCAAAAAGAAAAATTACAGCTCCCCTCCCCCAGTCCCAGTCCTCCTCATGCTGCTCTGTTTGCTCCATAACACTTAACAAATAATTATCTTTCTATAGCACTTAACCAGTAGTTGAGGTATTTATTATATTTATTGCCTGTTTGCCTCACTAAAATGTAAACTCCATGAGGTCAGGGATTTTGTCTGTCTTATTCATTTATATTACCTCAGTGCCTAAAACTGTTGGCACATGCCTGGTGCTCAGTACTGTCTCTCTCTCTCTCTCTGTCTCTCTCTCCTCTCTTTCTCTCTTTCTCTCTTTAATTCATGAATGAAAATTGAAGGGAAAAAAAGGAAGAGAAACTAATCTCAGATTCATGAAAATTATTTTCTATTTTTTTGTTTGTTTCAATTAGCTTTCCCAGTTCTTTGACAGAAGCATAACATTACACACTAGAAAGGACTTAACATCTAATTGTATTTTAAATTATAATTGCTAGCTTTGAGTTTTGGTAATATCATTCGCCTTCTAGTCTACTGTAACCAACTCTAAATAGACCTAAAACTTGAAATAGTATAAGCAGCGAAACCTCAACCATATGTATTAAAATGTTTAATGTTGGGGCGCCTGGGTGGCACAGCGGTTAAGCGTCTGCCTTTGGCTCAGAGCGTGATCCCGGTGTTATGGGATCGAGCCCCACATCGGGCTCCTCAGCTATGAGCCTGCTTCTTCCTCTCCCACTCCCCCTGCTTGTGTTCCCTCTCTCGCTGGCTGTCTCTATCTCTGTCAAATAAGTAAATAAAATCTTTAAAAAAAAATAAAATAAAAATAAATAAAATGTCTAATGTTGTGAACTCTGAAAATGTGCTGGTTTCCAAAAAGTAGCTAATTATGCAAAATACATATTTACAGAGTTGGTTATATACCAACCCTATAATGTAATTCATAAGGCTTATCTCTTTTTTTTTTAAGATTTTATTTATTTATTCGACAGAGATAGATACAGCCAGTGAGAGAGGGAACACCAAGCAGGGGGAGTGGGAGAGGAAGAAGCAGGCTCATAGCGGAGGAGCCCGATGTGGGGCTCGATCCCATAACGCTGGGATCACTCCCTGAGCCGAAGGCAGACGCTTAACCGCTGTGCCACCCAGGTGCCCCATAAGGCTTATCTCTTGACATCCAGTAGAAATATCTGAAGCCCTGGTATCTGGCAAATAAAATCTCAGTGAAAGCAACTGGTGTAGACAAAGCACAAGTTTCATCACACTTCATCAGCCTTTGCTGTATCGTGTTCAGCCACCTAGTGAAGTAGGACGGAGAATGCCTACTAGCTAAGAGATGAGCCTTTTCTCAAATGGGAGTTCTAAAGTTGAGAGAGTAGTTCCTTGTTGGAGAAACGTAGTAGTTGACTTTTATAGCCTTTTAGAAAATACATATGTGTGTATCTTTTTGAAACGTTGAAAGAAATATATTAGTATGAGTGAATGAATAAGAAATGAGTCTGCTATGTTTCTTTCTATTAGCATCCAAAATAACCATATGAAGTCATGTCAAAAGCTCCAAGTAGTTAAGTACTATTTCCAAAACAAATGTTACAAAGTATTCTTGTTGATCTGGTGATGTTTCACAGCCTTTTAGTCCTGCTAAAGGATATTCTGCCATTCCTTCTCCATTCCTTTATGTAGCATTCTAAACCCTGCCCCAAGTCAGCAATGCAGTGAAGCATTCAGATAATTAACATGGAGCAGAGCATTTCAAGAAAGAGAATATGGAATTTCAAACAATTTTTAAATTAATATCAACAATGCTTAGGCTATTATTTATTAAGGTGCCTGTTATAACCCTATGGTAGGCTTCCCTACTTGAGGATATGTAAAAACTAAGTAAATTTAGAAGAAATTATAAATTAAGTAAAAATAGAAAATAAGATCTATACAGAAAAAATTATTCAATCACAGTATTTATTAGAATAACCACACAGCAGGTCTTCTGGAATCCAGGGATCCTTGTCTTCTCTATTCGTGTCATAGGGCTATCCCTGACAAAACATGATTTTTCCACTTTAATGACAGCTTCAAAAATCCGACATAGAGTAGCCGAGGGGCAGGTGACCGCCTCTGAGTCCCCACATGAGGACAGTGCCATAATGAAGAGCCCGAACAATCACACTTAACTTTTCCTGACTGGAAGGAAAAAGAAACAAGCGTAATTAGAGCCTTGTTAAATAATATGGCTTGCTATTTTATTCAGATATATTCCAGGTCCATTTTTTTCCCTCTTAAAACATGACTATATATATAATTTTAAAATGAGAAAGATAATCTATGAAACAGAGGTAAATTTCCATCCTTCAGGTTCGATGCCCTGCAGCGTTTCAGTTTTTTCATAATAAACCCAGTTCTCTGTGACACCCCCCATTCTTCAAACTTAATGAAGAAAAACGCCACTGACATGAACCCTAAAACAGTGGTTCTCAACCGAGTGTGACTTCACCCTTCTATCCATATGGCAGCATCTAGAGACATTTTAAGTTGTCATGCGTGGTGATGGTGGGTGCGGGGAGGTTAGAAGCATCGAGCAGGTGGAACCCAGAGAGGCTGCTAAACATCACCAACGCGCAAGATGGTCCAGCACAGCGGAGAAGTCCAGCCCCAAACGCCCGTAATGCCGCTGTTGAGAAGGCCCAGCCTGAAGGCTGCCATGCTGTTCAGCATCCAGTCACTTTGGAGATCATTTCTGGCAGCTGCTCCTCCGTGTGCATCTTGTATTACAGTAATTGTGGGGGTAACGGAGCAGTAGGTGTGGATGGAACTTACCTCCATGTTTGGAAACTTAGCAGTTTACGCACAGTGTCTAATTCAAGCAATGAAAGGAAGTCAACTCACCATTGTCTAAATTTATTTTATTTTATTTTATTTTATTTTGAAAGACTGAGACTTTACAAATTTTGGATGTTTTGCTGAACTTCTTCCTTTTCAACATAGAACTCTTACTTTGTGAAGCTGTCATTTGATAAGTCTAGGACATTAGTGAATGTTTCAGAGCGACATCAATTACCCATAATCCTCAGCTTTTAAAAAATTACCAAATTGAATATTTCACAAGGGCCAAGTTCAGCCAATAGTTCTATCTATACTCTGGTTTCTAGTTAACTCAACAATACTTATCAGAACTTGAGAATCAATCATAGATTCCGTCTTGTTATCATTACCTTCTTTGATAAGTAGTTTGCCGAGAGCATAATATTTGGATTTAAATTAACAGCCATTTTCTATATCCTATACAGTGGTTAATTAATCCAGGCAACAAGATGAAAACAAAGGAAAAATGTCTCATGGTGGCATAAAAAGAATGCTGAGAGCCAGTCAAGGCTTTTAATCCCAGATTTAACTCTTGTTGTATGACCTTGGTTAAAATCAATTAAACCAATATTTACCTCTTATTTAAGATGTGGGTAATACTTAAATCTCCTGTGAGCAGTGAGATAAATGTTGGTGAGGCAAATGATTAATAAATTGCTAAATAGACTGTGAATATCAGGCACTAACTCCCCTCATCTCTTTGAAACTTATTATGAAACTTATTATGTTTCCAGAGCTTTGTATTGAAACTTACTATGTTTCCAGAGCTTACATGACTTTCCAAGTCTACATTGGTAACATATGGTCTAGAATGGGGATGTTTTAAGTTCTCTGACTACCAATCCAATGTTCTTACTGTGTATAGATTTACTTTTTCAAATTTGTTTCATCCCCAAATCTCACAAGTGTTCTTTCTCAACATGTCTAAATATGCCATAATTATCACTCACTGATAAACATTGGGTAGAGAATGTTTTTTGAATGTTGTGTAGATAATATAAGTATTATATATAATTTCCACATTTTTTATGAATTCCTACTCTATCTCACACATTGATTACTTTTTATATAGTTTCCCACCACTTTGTTGTAACAGCTTTTACAGTTGTTTTAAAACATTATTGTCACCAATGTATAGATGAAGAAATTTGTGTTCAGGAAAGTCAAGTGATCAATCCGAAGTCACATGGCTCCTAAGGGGTAGAGTTTGGAACCAAAACAGGGGCTAAACATTCATACTTTCCCCTTATACTTTACTCTGCCTTTGTGTATTATAACAAACAGTACATCAAAATCAATATCTTTTCATATGCTGTTTAAGCAACCCAGACTCTCAAAATGTACTTTCTGTGTTTCCACAGTTATAGTCCATAGGTTCTGGCCCCACAGGTACATCATCTCATAAGTTCACCTGAGTCTCTAGACTCTCCTTTCTTCAGGAATGTCCCACCTCCAAGATCCTCTACTTTGAACTTCTGCTGTGCGAATCTCCCCCACACGTTTCAAGAAATCCCCACCACCTACCTGTTGGGGGGATCACACCTCCCAGAGTCGTCTTCTCTCAGCCCCAACAGGACATACTCTCAGGTCTGAGTTATTATAATAACCTTTTGAGGGTCCCAGAAGGACAGAGCAGAGTGGGCTTTGGTAGTGTGAGTGGCACAGAATGTTTCAGGGGAAGTATGGGCGCTGCCAGGGTCTGGAGATTTCCCTACTGAGTGAGCAGCACATCTGCCATTTTACTTTTTAAGAAACCAGTGGGTCACTGTTCAGCCACACACACACACACACACACACACACACACATACACACGCCCATGTTATCCTAGTACCATATACATCATCAGAGAAAGTTGTCTGTATTGTTAGTTTGGTTCTAGCAGGAAAGGAAAACCTCTGTGAAAATTGGCAGAAGTAAGAGAATTACAGATCCTGCCTTTCACTGTCCAGGTGTGCTTTTCTTCCTTGTGCCTTCATAGATAATTTGAGCAGGACATTGAGAAGACCTATGTCAGGAGCTACTAACTAGTCACATTTCTAAGAAGAAAAAACTATCTTTTTTTTAAGATTTTATTTATTTATTAGAGAGAGAGAGTGCGCAGAAGTGGGAGGAGAGGCAGAGAGAGAGGGAAAAGCAGACTCCCTGCTGAGCAGGGATCCTGAAGATGTGGGGCTCAATCCCAGGACCCCAGGACCATGACTTGAGCCAAAGGCAGATGCTTAACTGACTGAGCCACACAGATACCCCAAGAAAAAGCTATATTGTCATTTTTTTTTAAATTGTCCTTAACACTTTTGTTCTCTTTGGAAATTGCATGTTATATTATACACGGATTAAGCCCTGAAGATATCATTATGTATTTAATAAGAACTACTTTTGATCAAAATAATATCGACGGTGGCAAATTTATATCTCTGTGTTTTCTTCTCTTCTTCATCTGGTTTCCAGAACTTTATTAATGCCCAGTATAGTCTGAATAAAAATATTTCACTTGATATAATTTTAATAACCTAACGCATATGTTTCTTTCATACATATTCATATGAAGACCACATAACCCCAAGAAAAATGGAACGTATGCTACGAATTGATTAGTATATCAAGCGATTGTAGCAGATGCATACAGAAATGTGTGTTCTCCGTGATCTTAAAAATGTTTTTTGAGTTAAATATTTATATATTCAGCAACCTAGAACTCCTGCATGCTACTGTAAAAATCTTAAAAATATAAAGCATCAACGGCAAACTGATAATTAATTTTCATATACCCAAACATCTTTAGGAAAGATGGGAAAACCTAGGAAAAACCTACCTAAGTCAATTTAACGTGTTATCTGTTAATTTATTATGATATCTCCTTTATATGCAAAACTCTTGAAATTGAAGTCTTGCTTGTAAGCAGAAATAAACCTTAGATCGTGTGAAAAGCAGATGACTACCTCTTGTTAGAGAGTTTCTCTCAAAAATTAATGAAAGGGTCATAAGAACAAAAATATGCTATGTAATCTTGATGAGCATAGAGGGTGTGTGCATGTGTGTGTCTGTGTGTCTGTGTGTGTGTGTGTGTGTGTGTGTGTGTGTGTGTCTGATACTCATGAGTCACTATCATAAGGAAGAGGGTGTTCCAATATGGCTCTTTGATTTGAGCAGGTTGCAGGTGGTAGAAATCTGATTCTCTGCCATTTAAAAGGAAATGAAGGAAGGAACTGTTTAAAGCGGAGACTTGAGACTTGCCATCCTAGCATTCATAGTAAGATAGAGCTACCTAAAGTCCTCTGAAGTATGAGACCTTTGTGGTGCAAGAAAAATCAAATTTCACTTAGCATTCTACTAGAGACTCTTTTTGAATTATTCTTTACCCCTTTGAAATGTCCAAGTCACTCCGGGATCGCTATTTGTAAGCTGCCACTGTGAGATGACATTTAAAACAAATGAAAGAGATATAGACAACATCCTCTCTAAATAAACAAAATCACCCTCAGCTTGAAAGCTGGTGTGGCAATGCTTGTTTTCTGTCCCACTCTTCTGTGCATATGGCATTCTGGAAATTATAAATTCTGTTTTACAGAACTACAATATTTATTACCAGAGGAAAATAGATTATTAATTACAGCCAAAGGCTGCTTTGATTAAATATACAATTAATTAGCTATGCTAAGCTCATCCATCCCAGAGCTCCTAATATTTTCAGCCTGATGATTCTTCTAGTACTTTTAATTAAAATTGTTTTAAAAAGCCACAAGTTAGCTGCATGTGCACTTAAACTGAAGTTATCTCTTCAGTGTTTCACTGATTTCCGTATGCCATGTAATTAATCTTTAGTGATTAAATGTACATAAAATCATCGGAGATGCAAGGTAATTTGTGCAGATGCGGAACAATGGAGAGCTTTTACTGTGACTTTGCAGGATTGTTTTCTCTGCTGAAAATTCTTTCAAAAGCATACAGATGTTAATTATTTGAAGGAACTAAATTTATAAAAAAAAAAAATTTGCCCCTCTCCCCCAGTCTTCTAAACAAAGGGAAATAAAGTCAACAGTATTAGTGTAGAAAAATATTTGTGGCAATTTACATTTAAAAAATCTGATGACTCTATCTGCAGAGTTACATTCACTCTATTACTCGGTCTCATTTGCTTCCAGAAGGAGACATAGAGCCATATGAAACAGTTTTCAAAAAGTGTACCCAAATCCCATCAGCTGATTTTTCATTCATGACTCAGCCCCAAAGCCTGGAGTTGGTTACCACTCTCCCTGTGGGCCAGATGCTATTTTGCAGAAGTTCTTTCTGTTTGAATCACTTGTGACTGTGTCCACTAAGGTAAAATCATGGGAGAGCCCAGGTGGTCTTTTCCACCTGGAGAATTCATCCATCACATCTCAGAGGCTGCTGAACTGTTGTGAGGCATTAACAATATCACATGACATGTAAGCAAGGCTGGGTCTTGAACTGGGGATCTTTTTTTCTTTCAAGATTTTATTTAAATTCAAGTTCATTAACGTACAGTGTAGTATTAGTTTCAGGAGTAGAGTTTAGTGATTCATCACTTGCCTATAACACCCAGTGCTCGTTACAAGTGCCCTCCTTAATCTCCATCACCCATTACCCCATCTGCCGCCTGCCATCCAGCAACCCACAGTTTGTTCCCTATAGTTAAGAGTCTCTTACAGTTTCATAAGGTAAAAGTTCAGTAACAGATTGACAGGCTCTTGAGTCACCTCCTTGTCTGAGCTTTACCTGATTCACTTACACACACACACACAAAAAAAAAAAAAGCAGAAGGGGGATTCTTTCTACCAAAGTTTTAAGTCACGTCTGCGGTTATATAAAGAATAGTGCTTATTCATGCTTCTGCATGTTGTTTATAGATTTTTTAGAACTGAGGAGGTTGTTGGATAGCATCTTTCCCAGCCTGTTCATTTTGCAGAAACATTTTTTCACTTTCCACCTGGAATTTTCTTGTCCAGGGGACATAAGTTAAGACAATTATCCATACTCATGAATGTCTACAGTTCATTCACTACTTAATTTGAACCTTAGGAACTATTTACTAAAAGAAAATGGAAGAATAAATTTCCCACCAATCCCCTTGTCCAATTTTTAGAGCTTCTATGCTAAACTCCTATGGATGTTTAAAAATTATTAATAGGGGGGTGCCTGGGTGGCACCGCGGTTAAGCGTCTGCCTTCGGCTCAGGGCATGATCCCGGCGTTATGGGATCGAGCCCCACATCAGGCTTTTCCTCTATGAGCCTGCTTCTTCCTCTCCCACTCCCCCTGCTTGTGTTCCCTCTCTCTCTGGCTGTCTCTATCTCTGTCGAATGAATAAATAAAATATTTTAAAAAATTGTTAATAGGAATTTTTAGAAAAATCTTGATTTTTTTTTAAACTTAGTATGTAGTGTGATCTTGAACAAGTTGCCTAACCTGTTAAGGTTTAGTTTCTTTATCTATAGGATGAGTGTGATATTTTTCCACCTCTAGTAGCAGATAGCCCTGAGTAGAGCATGTGGTAAATAGGAAGCCCTTAACAAATTTTTGTGACTGCTCTGGTCTTTATTATTCATTTCAAGGTGCACTTAGAGACAGCCACGTCAGTGAAATTACTGGTGCAAATGCCGCCTGTTTGGTATAAAAAAGCATCCCTTGCTATTTTAAATACAATTACTTCATCTTTTGCCTTAGGCAGCAATCTTTTCTGTTGTTAATATGGAACAAAATGGTTCTTTTCAAAGCCTATAAATTTGAGGAAGTTGGAAGCATGGTGTTAGGAAGGTTACGGGCACAAGTTCAGGTGGCTTTATTTGCGGGGGTAGAAGCTTGCAAATTTCCCTGGGGACTTGGCCTTTTTTCTGTAGTTTCATGTCATTGACTGAGCTCAACAAGTGTCAGAATGAATTTAAATGGCAGAACTGATTGTTGAAAATGATTTAAACCTCCTGCTTCTCCGCGGTTGATGGCTTTGTTCAGATTTTGTCCTGTCCTTTCAAACTGGTGTAAAATACCTTTCATGTTCCAGGCACTAAGTTAGAGATGCTGATATTGGAAGAGACAGTTATATATCATGCAAGTTCCACTTTCTTGTATTAATCCCTATCTTCCAAAATTCCTAGGTATTCACTTGGGTAAAATATCTTTCTAAGGTTATATTCCACACAAAGCTAAAAATGATTCGGGTAGAAAACCCTGTAAAGTATAAAGGTGTTTGTGTATGAGTTTGTGAGTGTGGGGGGGGGGAGCAGTTTGGTAAGACAGTTACCCACGTGGTGGTGTGGGTACTGGCCAGAAAGAGTTTGAGAAAATTGGAAGAGGTAGTTTTTGAGCTTTAAGAGAATCACGGAAAATACGGGTCTACATGGGGATAGGCGATCTCTATTTAGAATGCCTTTACGCCTTTCTGCTTAAGATTCAACTTCTCCAGCTTGTATTTCCTTACAGTGTGGATTTAATCAATTGGAAGAGAAGCTGAGGCTAGGCTGTGCTGGACAATCTGCTAATCTGATAGGTCTCATTGAAATAGATATGATTGACAGGATCAGAACACTATTTTACACCCCTGTCCATCCTCTTCCAGTTGGACCATCTGTGCTGTCTGTCTTGATCCAGGCACTGATCATTTTTCCCAGTAACGTCCTAAATGGTTTCCCTACTTCCATTCAGTTACTTCTCACCGCAGACTTCAGAGTTATCTTCCCAAAACCTAAATGAGACCTTGCTACTTTTCCAATGAAAGGAGTTGTTTAAAACAAATATTTTAGGGGCACCTGGATGGTTCAGTCAGTTAAGCATCTGCTTTCAGCTCAGGTCATGATCTCAGAGTCCTGGGATCGAGCCCCCATGGGGCTTTCCACTCAGCAGGAAGTCTGCTTCTCCCTCTCCCTCTCCCTCTCTCTCTCCCTCTCCCTCTGTGTGCGCTCTCTCTCTCCCTGTCAAATAAATAAATAAAACATTTTTTAAAAAAATAATAAATAAGTAAAACAAATATTTTACCATAGCCTATTCAGGACCCTGGGATCTGTGTCAGAACCTTCTTTCCCACCTCTTTGCCAGACATTTACCGAAATCCCCCATAATTACACCAGATCTCTCTTTGGTTCCCAGAAGACTTGCTCTGTCATGTCTTTACCTGGAGTTTCCTTTCTTTTCTCCCTTCTTTGCAACTTATGAAACTCTTCATCTTTAAGACCCAAGTCAAACATCAAATCCCTATATTCCTGGGCATAGTCAGCTTTCTGTGCTCCCACAGAACGCTGTTAGTACCTTTATTTCAGCTCTTTACAAGTTTGCTTACAATTGTATATATATGTGTTGTTTTACCCTAACAGGTTGTGAAGGGCAGGTGCCTTCCCTCACTCAGCCTATCACACCTTCTGACCTCAGCTTCCACAACTTTCAAATGGGGATAAAATACTTAGCTCACATGACTTGCTGGGTGTGACTGAGAACATATAAGCCAAGTGCTTCACCCAGTTCCTGACATGTTACGAATGCTCACTCAGTGCTCACTGATAGTATTATTGTTGTCACTGCAAGGACTCTAAGCACAGGTGTTAGCTCATATCTCCAGAGAATCACCTAGTCTCTGTCACTCAAGCTTTAGGAAGGAAGGAAGGAAGCATGGCTCAATATCATATCACTCTGTTGGCTGCCTTAGCTGTAGTATTTATTTGATCCTATCCACAACTCTGTGAGGGGTATTAGTATCTCCTCTTCCAAATGAAGAAAATGAGGCACAGAGAGTTTAAATAACTTAGAATGACACAGCTAATACTGAAAACTGTTTAGACCGCAGTTCTGAATGCTTCCTGAATCATGTTCTTTGGTACAACTTTGAAATGGGTGGGGCTTATGAGCAGAGCTTATGAGTGAGGCTCGCCTTTGCATGCCACTCAGTTTAGACAATATATTTAGGTAAATGGAATCACATGGGTAACTGGGCTGCACCATGGAGGTGGGAGTGAGAGGAAAGCAGTTTGCATGTAAACACAGATAACTTTAATGACAAATACAGTCACGTTTGTTTTAACATGGATTTTGATAGAGAAATATATGAAAATTTAGCACGTGTTTATTATCAGGTATGTGCCAAGCATGTTTTGGGGCCTTTAAACTATAACACTGAACAAAACTGTCAGTTTCTTGTCACAATGTTTTTCTGCATGGAAGCATTTAAATTGGGATCGCTTTTATAGATAGGGTACAGCAAGACTCTGGTGAAGATGTTGGCATCTTTGATGTTCTTATGACAGATGCCATGTTACAAATAACGCACTGCCTCCTTAGTCCCTTATTAGTAACTATGTGGGACACTTATTCCTTTCATTAAACAGGTAGTTATTTTTGGCACTTCTTTGGCATCTTGCTAGTGTGGCTGAGACCCAAGGTTATATTCTTGATATCCATATAACAAAAAATGGGACCAAGAGCTCTTATCCAGGGGCTAAGAACACATTTCCTCCTTTTCAGTGGACATAAAAGATGAATTTCTCCAAGTCCTCAGTTACTGATGCTGTTTATAGTAATTTTTTAAAAGAAAATCTGGGTCTTTTAATTACGATGAAGTTTTTTCCCAATGAAATAATTTGAGTTCATTTTAAAAGCATTTGCCCTATATATGCCTTATGTCTTTACACCCTTAGGCCCGTTGAAGATAATTTTATGACTGCATGAGAATTTCTCATTAAGCTTAACATACTTGGATCTGATGTGTCAAAACTCAATGGATAGGTTTATTAATAATCAGCTACATCAGCTTAGTATTATCTTAGGAAGTAAAAGGTCAGTAAGTAGTTGTTATCCTACCATTTTATCAGTGGACTCTCTTCCAAAGACTTCAGGTCATTATTCACTGCTTATAGAGTCACTTGAAATATAAAAAGTCTTTTTATAGTAATGAAAGAGCTCCCACAATTAGCCAGAAGGCAGCCATCTATCTTTTTAAATAGCTCAGCTTGGAGGAGAACAGGATTTCAGGTGATATTCAGTAGATGAATTGTTATGACAATGATAAAGTTGGTGATACCAATCTGTGTTTTTGCTGTAGGGATGTGTGTGTGTGTGTGTGTGTGTGTGTGTGTGTGTGTACGCACATGCACAAGAAAAAAAGACATTCAGCACAGAGTGGGAATTTGTTTCTCTAAAGATATGCAAATACAGAAACAAACTCTGTGTCCAACAATTCCTTATAATTTTTTTTTTTTGGTATTTTTTTTCGCTGCATTTTATTTTATTTTTTTTAATAATTTTATTTTGTTACCTTAAAATTATTTTTAATTCTAAGTGATTACAACATGAATCTGTTTTTAGCTAGTAACAAATACAACAAGATTTTGAAACATTTATTTCAACATAATTTCAGGCTTATCAAAAGGTTGCAAGAATAGTACAAATAATTCTCAAATACCATTCATCTAGATTCCCCAAATTTTAATATTATGTTCCATTTGGTTTAGATTCATCCTCTTCCTTCCCCCCTCCCCCACTTTCATGAAGCCCTCAAGGTTAACCTCACCAGTAACAGACAAATCCATATTACTTGCTTCCTGCTAGGATAGACTGAGAAAGATACACTACCACTTCTAGGCATTCTTGTCAAAAAAAAAAACAAAAAAAACAAAAAAAAAAACCTGAACCCAATCAAGGAGAAACCTAGACAAAGACCAACTGAGGGAGATTCTGTGAAATAACTGTGCACATCAAGTATGTGAATACTTTAAATTTTCTCTGTAATCTCAATGAAAGTTTTATTTTTGTTCTCCCTTAAAAATGCAACTTCTGCTAAATCCAAAACACTGAAATTCTATATTTGATGCAACTAATTTGGTAGTGAACTTAATTTGGAAAGATGGTAAGTTTAACTTATTGCCTTATTTTTGGTTTTGTTATTGTTTAAATCAGACGAGGTTATGTGTAGTTGTATCAGGCAGGGTCCCAGAAGGAAATGGAAGGCACACTCGAAGGATTTAATGGAAGTGAGTTTAATGAGGGAACAGCTTCTAGGAGGTGGAAGCAGAGTTAAGAAAAAGAACGTAGGAATCACAATAGAAAGAGAAGCCCTTACTGCCCATAGACCTGAAAGGGGAAAGTAAATGAGAGATGTGAACAGAACCTAGCAAGATCTGGTGTCCTGAAAGCCAGATGGAGAGGGGCCTAGATAAAGATACAGAGTACTAACTCTCTTACCATTAACTAAACCAAACAGAATACATGAAGCTGGGAGCCTAGTGATGCTGTATACAGTGGTCAGTGTCCCAGAGCACTGAGCTGGGCAGAGAATAGACTGTGCATCTGATGGACCAACCAAGAAACACCAGCTCATATGCCAAAGAGCAGATAGCTCCATTTCTTTCATTAATATGAGAGAAAATAAATGTGTTTATAAAGAGATAAAGAAAATGTATTTATAAAGAGGTTGTTCTTTAATAAGAGGAAAAATGTATATGAATAAACACTTCCAAATGGGAAAGCTTAGAAGAGAAGAATGTGGAAAACAGAAAATACGGAGAAAGGGATACAAAAAATGAAACAAAAGATAATCGAGGGAAAACACAATTATGAATGATGCATCCCCAAGGTTTCCTATAACCAAAATTATAAATTGAGCCAAGCATAGTTGTGATAAATTCACAAAGAATGGTTCTATAATATCTTAATAAGAAAAGTTGGAGCTGAGTCTCGCTTGCATTCAGAAACACCTCACCATCAAAATGTGCTTTAAAAGGGATCACGAAGTAGCATACTGTCCTATAGTCGTGACCTCGGTGTCACAGTCAATTGGTTAAATGTAACAGCAGGCTTTCTAGATATCTCCTTGGGTTACTAGGGGTCTGCAGTTCATTACTATTATATATGAACATTTTTAATACATTCAATTTCTTAGGTTGTAAATGTGTATCATGTCACACAAAGATTAATTAAGGACAAATCCCACAACATCACAAGTTATATAGGTTAGGCAACAGTCTTTATTGGGAAAACATACAAGTCAGGAGTGAGCAGCACAGGAGTACTGGGGGGCCTGAACTGGTTAGACATGCATCAGGTCTCTATTGCAGAGATCCCCACCCACTGTGGCTCGCTCTTCTTTTGGGGACATTATTAGTAGGGAAACAGACTACAAGAGGTTCAGAATGTCTGGGTTAGGAGTTAGTTACTTCCATTCGGCTGGGAAAGCCAGTTGCCCAGCCCTGGGGGACTCTGGAGCTCACGGGAAGCTGTAATACCTCCCACACACCACAAATGAAGCTACCGGTCCCTCATAGTCCAAATAAGCCAAAAGGAACCCCAGGATCAATTTTGGGTAAATCTGCTTATTCTATCAGATGTGATAATTACATATTTATTCTCTTCCCAAAATCCAGTAACAGCACTTTCAAAGCAGAACACTGTACTACTCAGACTTTCAGTTTAATGCCATCTAACATTTCTTGTATTCTTATCTTCTAAAATTACCACAAACCCACCAGTGATTATTTTGCTCATTAATAACATTTTTTAAAAAGTCAAAATTAATTTTAGTCAATCTCTTACTAGGTTTTCTTCATATAATTTTGCATAATTCTTATTCTGTGTGTTCTTTTCAGTTTAAATATTTTTATACTGTGCTATGCTTAATTTATATGACAGATGTCCACACAGAAGCAAACATACCAAAGTTCAGAAAAAAATCATATTCTTAAATTCCTTAAAATTTATATATGACAAGTTAATGAGTATAGGGTTTGGATTATTTTAAATTTCTTCCATACCAAACATTTTAGCAATAATTTAAATATTGTTTCCTCCTTCTATAAAATGTTACTAGAACATGTTTTTACAACATGTCCTTAATTATCAGGTAGAGAATTTGATCAGCATTCTCATAGGGACTTTAGTCAAAATTAATTCCACATTTGTTTGTGAAGGGGGAGATCTTACAAACTGGCATGCCGAACTAGAATTCTACTGCTCAGCTCTGAGAATCTAAATGTAAACCACAGTGACTGTAGTTGGTAACACTGTATTACATAATGGAATTTGCAAAGAGAGTAGAACTTAAATGTTCCCACAAAAAAAACTAATTAATCAATATGTGAAATGATGGATGTGTTAATTAACTAGATGGTCGTAATCCTTTAACGATATATACATATATCAAAACAACACAATGTACACGTTAAATATCTTACAATTTCCCTTGTCATCTATACCTCAGTAAAGCTGAAAATTAACAAATGAATAAATGAATGAATAAAAATTTTGTAAACAAAAACAAACAATATTCAAGTGCTTTATACTTCTCAGCTTGAAATCGGGCTATATCCATTGCACATAATCTTAGGTATTCTATACTTCTTCTATTAAGCGTTCTTATATGTATTCTCCTATGAAAGGCACAGGTGCATAAAAGGCCTTATTTTTCATAAGAGGAAACAGAGATTTGGAAACTCTCATCATTCCCAAACAGCTGACTCTGGAAATGGCAACTCACCAGGGTGTCTTGGTTATTCACGCACTTGTCTGCACTTCAAAAGGAAAAAAAGAAAAGCCTGTTTGTTTTCTGACACTCAAGACAATTTTGCATGTGGCTGGATTTGGAGAAATAATCAAAGTAGCACGGCTCATATCCAAGCTGAGGCCACCAATCACTCTGGGGAGGTTGCTGACAAGTGGCCCAGATTTTGCAGTTTATCCAAAAGGGTAGATTGTTCGTTAAACAGAAGCCTCATCAAACATTGCCGTGATATGGTTTACATATGAAAAGCTATATTCTTTACTTAACATTCACAAATTGCTTATGGATTAATTAGCCCATCTGCCACAACAAATGTATTCACACTTCTTTTGCATCGATTGCTGAAAAGCCACTACTTTTCTCCTATCCCCTTATCCCTATCAATATAATGGAAAATAACTTTTTAGGAACAAGATGCTTATTTTTTCAGATCTGTGTATTTTTCAGCTTGTCAACTGGTAAGTGCTAGGGTAAGAGGGAAAGCTTCCCAGAGGATAGTTTCCCATGATCAGCTTTTCATTTAGTCCCCAATCATCCATTTGTTCAACTGAATGTCTTACAACTGTGGCAAGTTTGACATGATTAAGGCTACTCTTCCACCTGCTTTCAGTCCCAAATTTCCTTGTGATGAGGACAATCTTTTTATCCTAGGACTTTTTCCATTGACATCTTTGGTGCTGTGGCCAATTCTGATATCTCTTTAGGGGCATAACACACTGGTTTCTCATTTATCAGGTGGCCTAATCACCTCTGGAGAACCCAGTCGTCCCACTCTGGAACTGCCAGTCCCTTGTCAAATTGGGATCACATGAGTCTTTTCAGTTATATTCTAGTTGCTATACTCTAGTCTCACGGTAGTGGCAGAACCAAATCCGTTTTGACCACAGTTATCAGCATGCCAGATGTTACAGTAATAGAGGGAATTTTCTCCTAGACTTCTCGTGTTTATTATGACACTCTAAGCTCTCACCTGGGCCTTTCAACAACAGCTTCATTAAAAAGTCTCTTTCTCTATGCCATGCTTAAATCGCTAGCCTTTTCGAAACCCTTCTGCATGTACGCTTCAAACTCAAACCCCACAGTGCATACTTCTCTTTTAATCTTCAACTTTCTTCTCTTCCCATCAGTTTTGCTCCCAACTCTTTTTATTCATTTTTTCCCCCTGAAAATCACCTTCCCTGTTACTCTTCTGGCATTTTTGCTTCCCTCCTTTTACTAGGCACCCAGAACATTTGGGGTCTACACCCATGACTACCTACATTAGGTGGGATACCTTTAACAGAGGGCTTCTCCATCTCCTGTCTCATTTCACAAAACATATAAAAATTATATGTAGTTCGTACAAAAGCAAGGTTGAGACAGAGAGGGAAGAGAGGATGGGCAGGAGAGGAAGCAAGGGAAGGAGGAATGGAAAAGGAATAGAATGATAAGGATAAGGCACCATGAATACCAGATACCATGTTGGTTTAGGATCTGGCCCCTTGGGAAAAATGAGTTTTGGCTATTAATTTATCTGTTAATTTACTACAAATTTTTTTCTGTAGGAGTAAAACCTCAAATATTCTCCCAATGTTCATCTTCCTGGCTGTAACTGATGATAACTGAGCAAAGCAACTGCCAGAAAAATCCCAATTAAGCTATTCTTTTTTGTTGTTGCGAAAGGCATAATTTATAAAATGGTGACCTTTTGGTAGGCTAACAGTATGTTGATGAACTTCAAGTGAAGTGAAAAAAAGAAGTGTTTTGTATCATCAGTGCTTACATTTTCTAAGGGATCACGTGGGACAGTAGAGCCTTTAAAGGTCATAGACTTCTTTACTTTGAGAGATATTAAATAGCTTATGAAAACAGAGGTCAGCTGCGTGATAACTGGAAGAAAAGAGCATTCCCAATGGGGAAGTAAGATATTCGCGATTATATTGACTGTCCTTTTTTAAGATTGTGTTTGATTGTCCTTAAAGCAAAAAATGAAATTTGCATATAAACGCTATAATTGTAAATGAATGAATGTACAGGTCTTAGAATCAATAGCTATTGATCTTGCTGTAAGAACACTAATATTGTCTGCATATACTGAGCATTATAACAAGAACTAATTATCTCACAGCCTAAAACACTTTGGTAATTTTTATGTTTCTGCAGAAATTGTTATACTTTTCTGGATCTTGCAGAAATAGTAATCACTAAGGAACTCACTTTTTAAAAATTATTCTTGCTTTGAAAATCACTAAACAAGTAAGAAACAAAGGAATACCAAGACTGCATTGTAGGCAAGGTGCTGAGCCACCTTGAGGAAGAAATAGGATAATGGCATTAGTCTGTCCACTACTTAATCACACACAATTTATGCATTAGAAGGATTTAATGTGTGACTGGAAGACACCCTAACCACAAATTATTTTTCCCTTTACCCTCAGATATTGCTTGAAGTCCTTCAACAAGGGCACTCTCTTCCTTCATTCTACCACTATTAGGGGTTACTTTAAATGGAAGGCTTATAGATTATGACCAAGAATTGTTTTCAGAGTGAGAAGGATATAAGACTTTGCAGGAGTGTATCTTCACTAAACTGAAGGGACACAATAAAGCAGAAGAAGGGCAATTTCTCCCTACCACAGAGATTCTGGCAGAACAATCTTGTCTACCACTGGACCATCTTCTACAACTCCGGAGTTCTGAAATACTGACCACAGTGTGAGACATAAAGAATGACACCAGCCAACATGAGAGCCTAGATTTTAGGTTGTGTTTCTCCATTCTTAGACTCACTTACCATCTGCTGACCACACATCCTCAGGGGAGACAGTGGTGACCCCAGCCCAAAGTGCCCCAGTCCAACGGCTCAAGGAATCAATGTGTCCACTGATGTCCCTTGTTCACGTACTCCCATATGCCCAAAGTCATCCAGACAGTCCAAGGTTGTACCAATACAAATGCAGCAATAATGTTCAACTTTAGTCTGCAGAGAAAAGAATCAGTGAGAATGTACAGATTCGTGAGTGTGTGCACACTGGTAGATAACCATTTGTATCTTCTACTGAAGTTTCTTACTAGTGATCCAAGAACTGTACTGGGACATATTTTGCTGGTGAGGAAACCTAATTGCTCAATTTTTGAAGGCACATTAACTCTTTCAGGGTCCATTGAGTAAATTAGGTCCCCCAGGTCATTAAGCCTGTCTCGACATGACATGACGATTTCTACCTGGCATTGTATCATTTACCTCCAAACACCCCACACTCGCTCTGAGCACACACATATTCTTTGTCTACTCAGGGAGAGAGAATGTGCTCATTTGGATGTCAGCAGTTGCTCTCTGACTGCAACTCAGCGACTCCCTTTGCTTCTTCTTAAGGCACCCAGGGATCTCTAAGGACTTGTTGGTGCATAGCAGTTATCAGAGCCTCCCCAACAGGCAGATGGCTTAGTTGTCTAGAAATGGTATAATTTCAGGGGTTTTAAGCACAGTATTGTGCCCCCAAGTACCTCTTCCTATTTTCAAAAGCCAACATCATTGATTCATCGAGGATGGGAATTGTGAAGATATTTCAGAATGCTGTAGGCCTTTATTAAAATAACTTCAATGAAGGGACTCTGCTATCAGGATCGGTTTTAGGGAAATAAATCGATAGCTATTTGAGAGCAGTGTGTACTGCCACTGGAAAGGGTGTTTAGAAAAGTGTGTGGGTGTCTGGAGTGCCGCAAAGGCTGGAGAACAGCACTGGCTCTTGATAATTAAGCATGGGAGAGTCACACAGTGGTTGGTCCTGCTGAGAAGCAAAGACAGAGGGGCAAAGGCAAATGTCCCTCTCTCTCTGTTATGTCCAGGGCTATTTTGGAGAGTCATAAATTGGTATAAATTAAAACAGGGGAAGATCCAAAGAAACATAGTATACTCAGAGATGTTTTAGAGCAGTGCTCCTTTCAAGTGCATGTAAATCAGCTGGGATCCTGTTAATGTGCCAGTTCTGATTCAGCGGGTCTGGGATAGGGCCAGGGATCCTGCATTCCTAATAATCTCTTATGCTCATGCCAATGGTGCTGGTCCACAGACCACACTTGAACAGCAAGGATTTAGAATAAGATGTACATGACAATAACATGGTCTTGGATTTAAAAATGATGACTATGAAAGAAATTGGACAGTACCCACAAAATTAGATATCAGGCCAGTCAGACTTTGATTAAATATTGACAATCCCACCAAGAGATGGATAGAACATTTTTTAAAAAGATATACTTAACATTTCTACCTATCTGCAGATTTTGGCAAACATTTTCTGAGGCCGAGGTGTGATTTAAATTGTTAAATCTTTACTAATGATCCTGACAGTATGTTTCCTAATGAAACAAGAAGCGATGTGTTTTCCTAATCTTCTTCACTTCTGAGTATTGGTGAAGAGTTCAATAAATGTCAGTGTCTGATTAAATATTGCTCTACAAACTTCATATCAGAGCTGGCTTAAACTTACCCTCCCCACCTTTTCTTAATCTATGATGACAGCCTCTCTGTTCTTTCCTCTGAGACATTGCTCAGCAATGTCCTTTTATCTTCACAGGTCAATGGGAAAGATCTCTCAAAGGCCACCCATGAAGAGGCAGTGGAAGCTTTTCGAAATGCCAAGGAGCCCATTGTGGTCCAGGTGCTAAGACGAACACCTCTCAGTAAACCAGCCTATGGAACAGCCCCAGAAGTGCAGCTCATGGACGCCAGCACTCAGACAGACATCACCTTCGAGCACATCATGGCTTTGGCCAAACTTCGGCCTCTTACCCCTCCAGTGCCAGACATCTGTCCATTCCTGCTCTCAGACAGGTATTTTTTTTCTGTCATTTTTCCCAAAGCCCTATTTGTTTCCACTCAGCATTTCAAGGAAGTGTTGGAGAGAATCAGTCACGCTAGCAAGTTGACAATTGCAGAGACAGGGCTCTCGGTTCTGTTTGGAAAACGTCTCCACCGTGGCTCCATCCAATTAGTTCTCAGCTGTCCCTGCTAGCTCCTTTCCCTGACCCGCACAGTTGTTTCACGTTAGGAATCATGCTTGCTGAGGAGTAGTGAAAAATCCTGGCTCTGATTAGTTCATCTTCATATTTCCAGCCATCAAAAGCCTCATACTACTCATGAGCACTGGTCAGGGAAATAGCGTTTCTCACCAAAGCTGCCAAAAACCTTATTGAGACTGACACAGAAGTGGCATGTTGGCACTCTGTTCTCCTCTGTGGGTCGCCTCTCTCTCTTTCACTCTTGCTTTTCTCTTCTTTAAAGGAAAAGCTAGGAAATTAATTTAATTAAAGTGCGATTCTCCAAAGAAAGCAATTACCCGATATATTGAGATGTCAACAAAAGATTCTGGCTGTCAGTGTGTAAGTATAAGAGCTGTGAAGTAAGGATCTGTTAAAGGAATATTTCTTCCCAATTTTTTACCTAATTTAGAGGCAGGTCGAGAGATTTTATTCAAATAATCTTACTTGTATAGTCTTATTTTATGAAGAAGTATGTTTTGCCCCATATATTTTATTCTGGGAGCTTTGAAGCAAATATTCAAACCATTAGGGAGAGTTTGATTTATAAGAACAATAGTCTCTTTAGGCGGCATTTTCATTGCCTACCACAATCCATTCTGGACTTTGTAGAACACAGATCTGATCATGCCACTTCCCTGGCTTTTGTTAGGTTCATTTCAGTGGTGCACATGTGTACTATTAGAGTCACCTGGGAATTTTGAAAAGCGGTATCAATGCGATGTCTGAATCCCAACTCAGACCAATTAAAAACGAGTTTTTAGAGTGAGGCCCAAGCACCGGAATTTTGTCAGAAATCTCCCTAGGCAACTTTAATGTACAGCCGTGTTTTGGAAACCACTCCTTGAAACTTCAAGTTCCAGGAGGGCAAGGGCCCTGTTTATCTTCCTTAGGACTCCATCCATGCAGCCACTGCTTATCAAATATCCCCCTTTATCAGGCACTGGAACTAGGTGCTGGTCATAAAACTGGGAACAAAAATAAAGTCACTACCTACCTTCTAGAAGAGGAGATGAAGAATACCCAGGCAAACAAGTATTTACTATTTGTGAGTACGGCCTGACACAGAGTAGCCTTCCAATAAACACTCTCTTGAATGAATAACAGCTAACATTCATTAGCTGATTTGGCATGTTTAGGTAATATTACAAGTGTTTTACATTTATTAACTCGTTTAGTTCTCACAACGATGTTTTGAGGGAGTGCATTGTATTTTTACCATCACAGATGGGGGAAGATGTTAAGTAATTTGGCCAAGGTCATATTGCAAAGAAGTGATAGGGCCGGGCTTCTAAGCCTAAGAGGTCCAACCCCACTACCCACTCTCTTAACAGGCACCCTATGTCGCTTTCTATAAGTCCTGCAGACCTTAGCTTAGAGGCAACCTCTTCTAGCAAACTTCCTACATTTACAGTAGGGACATCCCCCCATCTGTTCTCAGATTCCATATTTCCCCTGAAGTATCACATTATATTGACATTCCCACTTTACTGCTCTTCCCAATGAACAGGGCAAGAATTGATAGGATTTGGTGAACCAATGGATTTCCAGTGCTCAGCAGAGGGCCTGGCATCTGGTAGACAATAAATGTTTATTGAATGAATAAGCTGTTCCTCCTGGCAGGGCTCCCTTCTTACCAACTGAAAGACAAGAGAAACATGTTAGGTACGCAAAGCAGCAAGCTTAATCGTTCACCAACCCAAATGGGTTTTCAGAGCCAGACCAAATTTAAGCAAGGACGGTTTACCTGTTAGACCAGCAAGCAAGATCTTGCATGTACTGCTTTTGCTATTAGGGTTCACGTCGATTAACCCTATATGGAGATGACAGCCATAGATAGCAGCGAGAAGGGACTGGTAGAATATTTACATTGACTGGGTGAGGACACCAGGAGGCGTTTCTCTCGTGCGCTTTTGGCCTAGAGATAAAGAAATTAATTTATACTACTAACTCCAGTTTTTCAGTAATGTCCACACTGGCAGGGCTTAGAGGTCTCACCTACCACCAACTTGGTTAATTGCACTGAGTCTTTTTCACTGACTTTTAGAAATAGAGATGCCCTCATGCCCTTTGCTTTTAAACTGTACTTGGCCTTAATATGGTCTAATGTATAGGATCCATATCATGTCGTATAGTAATTTTAAAGTACTCTATAAGTTACTTAAAATATTTTTCCGAAATGAGATATATGAAAGTTGTGTACAGTGCCCCAGGTCCCCCTCATTTCCTTTAATCCTCTCTGAATTTTCAGAAGGGATTATGAAACCCATTGGCTTATAGGAATTCAAGTGAGGTATCACCATGAATGCTGTTTAATATGTGTGCACGGGCCCTCTATGAAAGAGGGGAAAAATATGGGTTCTGAGAGAGAACAAGGAAAGAGGTCTTAGGGAATGAGGGCAAGGTGAGTATGTTTTACAATCTGAAAAATAGGTGCTTTTGAAAACAGATGTCAAAAAACAGTCTGGGGCTATGTATTCTGAAATGGTTAGTACTCTGTTACAAAATCCCCCTCTTCGGGTAGACTGCAGTCCCAAAGGCCACACATCCATGTATGGAGCCAGTCACATTTGGTGGAATGGAAATGGGCCAGGGCGTATGAAGTACCAGGGCCTGTCAGAGATTTCGCATCAGACTCTTTAGAGTGCAGTTCTGTCCATGGGCCCTTCCTTACTCTTGGTATTCTCTCAGAAAATCAAATTGACAGACCTCACAAGTGGGAGAAAGAAAAGCAACTGAGCTTCTAGTTCACTCAAAGGTTGGATCGCTACAGGTCTTATGGTAAAGCAGAGAAAACAAGTGAAATTCTAAAAAACAGTTTTAATCTTGAAAACGACCCTTTTGATCCATTTCTATCATCTCGCTACCTTCCCCATAGCTGCCATTCTCTTCATCCAATGGAGCATGAATTTTATGAGGACAATGAGTATCTTTCCAGCTTGCCTGCTGATGCAGACAGAACAGAGGACTTTGAATATGAGGTAAGATCATTTTCACACCACTTCACATTTCTTCATGAAGTTACGGTCGAGGGGTTTTGCATAACAAAGAAAAAATTAATTTATTACCGTGAGAAATATTTTGTCTCTTACATATTGTTTGTTTTGGCTGTTTGTGTCTAGTATTTTAAATACATTGGAAAACATTTTTATAATATAAGCTTGAAAATAATTTGCTCGCATTTTTGCTGATTTTTATAAATAGGATTATGGCAGCCACAGTTTTTCTTCTTTCTGTAATACACAATAATTTCCGAGTAGAGCTTGAAAAAGAAATTATATTTAAAACCAGGATTGTGCTTATTATTTTCATTCATCGTATAGTATTTTGATTTTAATTGATAAACTAAATTGTTTTATATTAGTTCTGTTTTCTTTCACTCATTCAGTGTTCTTTTTGTGATTCAAGTATGTACCATAAAAAGTAGTTTCACTGACTTTCTAGAAAGAGAAATGCCCTAATGCCCTTTGTTGTGTAGCCTTCACACAATGTACGTTAGAGTATCTGTACTGTGATATATAACAATTCCAAAAGCCCATCGATTAATTATTTAAAAGCTTTCACAAAAGTTAAAGGATTTATCCTAATATTTCCTCTGCTGCTGCAGTCTATAAGTCTTTGAAAGGTTTCAAACCGCTCTGACATTTGGAAATAAAGTAGATTGAGGAGGTAAAGAAGCTTTGGTAAACAGGTAGAGTACTCATGATTATCTGCCCTTTTAATGCTTTAGATGATGTCATACAAGTTCAGCAAAATGTTCTTTTCCATTTTACAACCAGGAAATCCTGAAATCTCTTCCCTTAGGAGGATCTGAAATCAAATAAGGCCGATTCAGTGAAGCTCACCTAAAGCAAATAGACGTTTATTTGAAATCTTCCCCTCCGCAAAAGTCATTGCTGGGGATTACAGAAATCATTATTTCTTGGGGCACCTGGGTAGCACAGTCGTTAAGCGTCTGCCTTCAGCTCAGGGCGTGATCCCGGCATTCTGGGATCAAGTCCCACATCGGTCTCCTCTGCAGGAAGCGTGCTTTCTTTCTCTCCCACTCCCGTGCTGTGTTTCCTCTCTCGCTGGCTGTCTCTCTGTCACATAAATAATAAATAAAATCTTAAAAAAAAAAAAAGAAACCATTATTTCTTTTCTTCCAGAATTTGGAAGGCCATGCAATGATACCTAGCCTCTGAGTAGATAGTTTCAGCGTTGTTGTGTTGTTCCTGCTAATTTTTTATCCCTTCTCCATTAAGTTGATTGAAGAGTTTTATTTTATAAATCCATTCAAGGACTGGTATGTACTGAAATATCCATTAAGTTTTGTCTTCTCATGAAAAATAAATTACAAAATTGAGTCACTTACCCAAATAATTGAAGATTAAATGATGTTTTTCTTTCAGCTAATGAATACTTTGGGTTTAGGGACTGGAATTACCTGGACCACTGCGGCTTTTTATTTAGTGTGTGCCTTCAAGCTTTATTAAAATAAATCTGTGTTTGGAGGGAGGGCATGGAAGAATGACTTGCTTAGGCTAGCAGGTTAACAGTAAAAATTATGTTAATTAATTAGCATATCATTGAATATTCCAATACAGACAGATTTCCTTACCTTTCTATGGGGCTTACTGTAGCTGAACTACATCCTCTTTTTTGAACACTACAAATCCCGAATAGATGCCAGCATCAGTATGATGACAGTGGTAAATGCTCAGACAGGGCCTCTGTAGCCTGTAATCTCAACTAATCACAGCATCATAGTCATTAATTTGCTGTCAGCTGTGATTCTCTTGCTGAAGGCATCTTTCTGAGTGATTGAAGTAAGAATGTTCCTGTGACATTTAAATAAGGAAGAAGTTACTGTGACACATGGTTAAACATGGGGGCGGAGGCGTGGAGGAATAGCGCAAGGATAATTTACCAGGTTTGGGAGAGAATAATGGTTCTACCTAGTACTCCTCAGTCTGTTCCGGTTATGTGGCAGAGTGGCACACACCATCCCTCATGGCTGTGTGAGATGAGATGGTAAAATCTAGTCCACGGCCGTCAGCAGAGCTGATCATGGATGACACATCAAGTGGGGAGATTTCGAATTGACAGCGCCATGTCCTGCGCCGTTGTACTTAGACGCACACTGGTCAAGTGCTTCTGTGACCAGCTAAGATGACCTCAGCTCCTCCAGGAGCTCTGAGGATGCAATGGGCGAGCGCTTCCCAGAGGGACTGCTTCTGTGCCACTTGGAGAGTATTACAGGAGACAGGTCTAATGGCCAAAGAGAGGACTTCATCTCAGAAAAAGATACTCATTTCTCCTCACCCTAAGCACAAGCGCATGTCGGCATGCAGTCGCAGTAGAGGAAGATTCCCTTTCCATCTGCTCTCATTCATTTCTCCCTTCAGTATTTAATGAGCACTTACAATAGGCCACGCTCTTATCTAAGCATGCGACTCATGAAGCCCCTGCAGGGGCAGCTTAACCTGTAGGGGAGAAAGGTGGACACGGAACAAAAAGGAAAGTCACAATACGTTCTGGGATGGGAAGTGCTAACGGAGAGCAACAGCATGGGTAATGGAGAAAGGAAACGCATGGTGTTGGGACGGGCTCTTGCTGTCTTATACAGGGGGCTCCAGGAAGGCCTCTCTCGTAGGAAACTTAGGGAAAGTAAGAGAGCTAGCCATGTGGGAAGGGGAAGTGCCAAGGACCTGAAGCGGAAGCATGCCTGGCGTGCGTAAGGAACAGCAGAGGCCGGTGCGCTCGGGCAGCCCTGACGAGGACCAGAGTGGTAGGAGAGGAAGCCGGAGGGAGAAGGGACTTGAGGCACCTTTCACTTTTACTGTGAGGATGGGAAGTTGTTACAGAAGAGCTGAAGCCCTAGCAAGATCTCTCTGGCTGCCAGAATGAGTCTGACTGGGTGGCGGGGAGCAAAGGCTGCAGCAGCATAGCCAGGCGAGAGGAGAGGCGGATGCACAGGGATGGTGAGGCAGAGAGGGCTGAGGCATGGTCTGGAAGGACAGCATCCACCCCTGCGCACAGGGCTTTGCCTAAATGCCTGTGTTTCCATTATGTGCCTCCAAGCTGCAATATAGTTTGGGCTATGGTGGTTTTTCTTCTGACTTTTTTAAAAGCAAAATATCATAGCCAAAGGGAAACACAGCTTCTGGCATCCACTGAAACTAGCATAATAAATCCACTCTTTAAAAGACAGGAAGTGCACAGAACTGCATTTCTGAACTTGCTAAAATGCTAACTTTGCAACTGTAGAGCCCCTTTTTAAAGGCCTGCTTGCTATTGACTCAGTGAACCAAAGCTGATCTGTCTATCTTGTGCATACATATTTAGGGACTTTGAGTGCATGGATTATTGACCCAATAGACCAAAACAGATCTGACTATCTTGTAAATACATATTTAGGGACTTTTTAACATGCAGATTATTGCATTGATAGACTGTAACAGCTCCCTTCAGAGCCATGATAGGCAGCAAATGCTTCTTTGGAGATATTATAGTCCTCGTGTCAATGTTAGGGTGACTCTGCTGTATCAGGGACCTCTATGAAATTTTAATGACACCCATATCTCACCATGGCCTATCACCACTTTGCCTAGGAAAATTATTTGACTGGCTTTAAAATTTCCTCACGGTGCTTCAGAAAAGTCTCCAAGGACCAGCCTGCATTAAAAGACTCACAGCTTTAAATGTGTTCTCTTTTTAAAATGATGGCACTTGTTCTCTAATTAAAAATGATAAAGGATTTTAATTTTATTTGTGGGAGAAAGAATAAAAATATCAAAATTTAAATAATGCACCCATCGTAAGAGTCCGGGTGCTCCGTACCACTGAAATACCACTGAGGATCAAGCATCTTCTCTGCTTTATTTTCAACTTTGTGCATTTTTTTTTCCAGAGCCAGCTAAAGGTTGAAATAAATCATAAATAGCCCTTAGCAAGTCAGAGGCAGATCTCAAATCCAGCCTCTACCAGAAATAATTTAAAGGGAAAGGCTTCAAGAAATATGGAGCCCTTTCATCCAACCCCTAATAAAGATATGTTTGTCCCTACCTGAGTGCAAGGAAGATGCTGAATTTTCTGCAGCATTTACCGTTAGCTCTCAAAAGTCAGTGGTAATAGAGAAGAGTCAGAGAGGTAATATTGGACTAATATTAAAGTCCAATATTTTGATAGTATAAAACATTAAGGTAGCCAGGACAAGCAAATAATTTAAGCAACACTTCGAAGTCTGGCGGTTTTCATCACCTAGAAATGCCACTCAAAATCATTTCTACTCCCCCCCCTCAGATCAGGCTGAATACCCAACAGCCTGAATTAAGTGCACATCGAGTTCCACTTCTGGATATGTGGTCCTCAAAATAAGAAGGAATTCAGACGTTGGCTTGAAGAGGTATTAAAGGTAGAAAGGAGAGGAGGACAAGCGGATGTCAGAGTTCTATGTATGTATCAACTGAAAACCAAACCTAGGCCCCTATCTGTAAATGAGAAAGAGCATTTAGCATATCAGTTAGGTTCCTCTTGGCGATTCTTATGCAAAGCCTAAAGAAGCCCTTGTGCTTTGCTGAGAAGTGTCATTCTGCAAAATTTATTTTCCAGACCTGGGTCCCTGTGAGTAGGTTCAGAGTATTTGTGACAATCTCTCTCTTACGTAGTTCAAGAGAAGAGAATTACGAATCAAGGAGATGGTCATTCAAAAAAGTAACTAGAGGATAAGCATTAACTAGATTTCAGTCATATTTTTCGAGCAGCTTCATGACTTGTGAAATGAACTTAGGGAAACATCTAGTGTGCGTGTGTAGAACGTGGTGGCTCCTTTCTAGACTGTAAGGGCAGAGACCTTATTGGCCCATTTATCATTGTATCACATCATCCATTTCATAGTGGGTGCTCATATTTGATGAATGAATGAAGGAGGATTCCCGTTGTTGTCTGCATGGACCAGCTTTTGAGCAATGCAGTTCCTTTGTACCTTTTTGTACAAGGGAATTGGAAAGGAACCTGGGACCACCATGCAGTTACAACAGATGCCCTCTCCCTTTCTCCTGGATATATGTTCCTTTTTTATTAAGTGTGTACCTTTCTGCAATGTCTCCCTATTTGCTGCACCCCCACCCCTAGTCTCTGGTAACCATCTTTTGACTCTGACTCTCTGTTTCAATGAGTTTGACTTGTTATTTCTTTTTTTAGATTCCACAGATAATGATACTGTGCAAATTTATGTTTCTCTGACTTCTTTCACTTATCATAATGCTCTCAAGATCCATCTCTGTTGTTGCAAATGGCAGGATTTCCTTCTTTCTCACGGCCACCCACAAACACACACACACACACACACAACACACACACACATTAACACACATATATAAACCACACCTGCTTTATCTATTCCTCCACTGACAGATACTTGTTTCTGTATCTTGGCTGTTGTGAATAAAGATATTTGTTCTTTACGTCAGGGGTTCTAATCCAAGCATCATTTTTGTTTCAGTTCAACACTTCTAAAGAAAGGCCCAAAATGCAGGAAAATGAGGAGAGATATGTAACGAAATAGAATTTTAATGGTCTCCATGCAAATTGATCCCTGCTGATTATCATCTTAGAAGAATCTCATACTTGATATGAATTTGATATATCCCCTAATCCACCCTAGTACTTCCTTTATAACTTCCTCACCAAGGGATCATCCTGCAAATTTGTGAAAAACAACAATGGACAGAACTGAGAGCCTGCCCTAGTAGCCAACCCTGACTCTGACGGTCTCTGGGAAATGTGTTAAGGAGTTTAAAAACCAATGATGGAAAGAACATGTTTGGTATGAAACATAACTTATAAAGAGATGATAATATTATCCATATGTATGGTAGATATTAGAGAAAAGAGAAAATAGTGTGTAGAGTGTGAAAGTGTGGCATTTTCAGAATTATTTTGATTCACTGGATGCTTTATATTTCACCAGTCCCTTTTATTCCACTTGTTAGTCACATTTTAGAATTATTAATGAAATATCTGAAATAATTTTATACCACTTACCATTGGGGCAATAAAATCATCCATTTAAAAAAATCACCTTAATAAGTTTCATTCTTGTGGGAAATTTATTGAATTGAAAACTGATCTAGATGAAGTGTGAAAATATTTTTATTACTTGAACATTTAAGATAAGATGGTATTCTATCAGAGTTGGTTCATTGAAGTATCTAGTCATGACATCACCATTTTCTCAAATTATAGCAGATTAAAATCTTAGTCATGGAGGACAACCCAGAAGTTGTCATGTAGTGGGGCTTATATTTCTAGACTCTCTGGGGTACATTTCTCCTTCATGTCACCACTGCTTCCTCCCTTGTGTAGGAGATTATCTCTAGGCCCTTTCTTGGTCTCCTGGGGCCATTCTCTAGCCTCTGAAGTCCGTCCACTCTCCACTTGCTGCCAGACTAGCCCTTCTCAATTGGAGTTCTCAATGGATCTCTCCCCCATTCATCATCTTGTATGACTCTACTCCTTGAATTAAGTCTAAAATTCGTACTCTGTCACCCCCCTACTTTTTCAGGCATCTTGGGGTCAAACTCTGCAGCACAGCAATACTCAGAGAAAGCTCGGTACTTTCCTTCCTCTTCATCTTTTGAGAATTTCTGCCCCTCAAATGCCTTCCTCACACTGTCCCACCACTGAACTCCCATATCACATTCTATAAATATTTTTTACATTATGCCTTGGGTTATAGTTATTTATGTACTTATCTTTTTCTTCTAAATAGTTTGTCTTTTTTAAAGAGACCACTTCTAATTACCTTTCTATCACCAGGAGAGCCTACCTAGCACATACTTTAGCACCTAAAGTATTCAGCAGCATTTCCTTGAGGAGTGAATAAATTACTGACCATTGCTGCTACTCTTCTTATTTTATAAGTGTCCTGAATACAAATAGAAAGGTGAAAGGGTGTGGAGGGGAGAGAAGAGAGCTGATAGAAAATAGAAATGTGAAATAAAGTGTGAAAGTCTTTATCTTAATATTTCAATTAACAGTCTGGTAATTGGAGTAAGTGAATTTAAGCATAGGCTTGTGCCAGATTGTAAAAGAAGAAAATTTGGATTTTGTGTTGTTGTTGCCATTCTAACAAGAAAGATATGCGTGTTTTACCTCACACTGAGAAGCTGGAGAACCCTAGCAAATAGACAAACTAATTTGCATAGGTAAAGAATGACCGGAAATCAGTCCCTGTTAGGATAGCCATACATGCTGCTGTGCCCTAAGTTGTCCCTACATATGGCTAAGGTTACACTTTAATTATGAATAACACCTTCTTTCACCTTCAAAAATGTCCTAGCTACATACTACACTGACCTAGTTTCAATACTTGAACCGTAGTTGAGGCTGAGACTTTGTAATCACATTTTATATAATTCTATTATTCCAAGCAGAGGTAACTCAGAATTTCTTAATTTGAAAACCCATGTTTATGAAATTAAGACTTTTTCTAAGTTGTGATTTTCTATTTAAAAAAAAAATTCTCCGTAAGAAGTGACTAGAAAGAAAATGTCATAAAGTTGGAAATAGCCATCGAAGTTGTTGTAATTCTTTTAGATTTCTTACTGAAAGAAATGAGATTATTACTGTTAATTCGTTCATGTAATTTCATAAAATAAATATGAAGCCCATCTATCTTTCACCTCACTGATTATGACGACACTAAACTTTATTTCCTAAGAAAACAATGAAAAGCAAATTTAACATTCCAAGTTGGTTATTAAACAATGTAACCAAGGGCACATTTATTTTATTAGGAATCTAGATATAAAATGAAGATTGTTTCCACTACATATATGAATTTTATCAAAATCCTGACATCCAGTTTTTGTTCACAGATACTCATGATACACATTCAGATGATTGCTTTGCATTACTGAAAGGTGTTAGAGGTTGTGTTTAAGGTGAATATTTGCATATCAAATCATATTCCCCAATATCAAAGAACTGTTTTCATAGGAGCATAGAAAGGAGAGCTGTCTTTTTACTATAAAGCAAATTCCATATAAGGATTCCAATGTTCCTTCCAGAGGCAATATAATCTAGGTGAACAAGTCCAAACAAGACATGTGGTCCCAGTTCTAGCTCTGTCTCTTAAATGGACCACTGACCTTCAGAGCCCTAGCACCCTCACATGTGAGCTCCGTGGGGATACCGATGTTAGTTGGAATGATTTGTCTCATCTGGTTTTCCCACGTAACTCACTTGAGCAAAATGATACAAATGCATAGTCAGATCGTTAAAATTTAACAAGTATTTTAACATTTCAATCATATCAACCCCCATTTTACAGGTTTTTATAGAGAGCATACACACTCATAAGGCCACACGCTGGTCTATGTCTAGTACCATACTTTACCAATGCGTACAAAGGAGCACATCTCTCCATATTATCTCAGACTTTAGCTTTAGCGTTTAGAACAAGCTAACCCATAAATATTTGCCAAGCAGAAATGGCAGATGCACGCTGTAGGCACTACAAATTATTTTATTTCAATACAGTGTTTGTTTTTTAATTAGAAAAATGGAAAATAATCCCAGTTGGGATTTTTTTTTCACCAAATTATTGTCTTTGAAAAAAATATTGGAATCTTTAAAGAGGATTGTTTTATAATGGCATGACAGTTCTCCCTCTTCTCCTTTAGACTTAAGCTCTCAGTAATGCTCTGGTGTATAATTATACAGTGAGTTCACTGGTATTCACTGTGTATTAAATAATCAAACTTAATACAAATAAAAGAGACTCTTGCATGATCAATATGGATGGTGTGTTATGAGCCAAAGATTATGGTAAATCCAGGATATGTATTTGAAGTCCAAAATAAAAATTTTAAGTACCATTCTCTGCAGTTGTACCATTCGAGGTAACCACAGTTACCACTTTGTGTGTCTCGCTCAGCTGTGTACATTGTTTTTCCCATAACTGAAATTTCATCTTTTTGTTGGGTACTTACATTTTTTTCCAGGGTTTCTTAGCTATAAGAAACTAGAGTGAACTGCACTATGCATGAAACTTCATTTGCATTCTATTTTTTCCAGCTTTATTGAGATATAGTTGACATATAACTTTGTATAAGTTCATGGTATACAACATGATGACTTAATATATGTATATATTGTGAAATTATAACTAAGATTAGTTAACACAATAAGATTAGTTAACACCTCTACCTGTCACATAATTACCTTTTTTGTGTGTATGGTGAGAACATTTAAGACCTACTCCCTTAGCAACTTTCAAGCATGTAATACAGTGTTGTTGATTAAAGTCATCAAGCTGTATGTGAGATTCTCAGAACTTAGTCATCTGATAGTTGGAAATTTTTACACTTTGACCACCATTTCCCCATTTTCCCCTCTCTCTAGTCCCTGGCAACCATGGGGTTCTACAGTTTTTGAGTTCAATTTTTTTTCAGATTACACCTATGAATAAGAATACAGTATTTGTCTTTCTTCATCTGGTTTATTTCACTTAGCATAATGTCCTCCAGATCCACATATATTGCTGCAAATGGCAGGTTTTCCTTCTTTTTATGGCTAAATAATATTCCATTGGAGGTATATACCACATTTTCTTTATCCACTGATCCATCGGTGGATGCTTAGGTTGTTTCTGTGTCTTGGCTATTGTGAATAATACTGCAATGAACATGGGAACACTGATTTCTCTTCAATATCTTGTATTCATTTCCTTTGGATATGTATACCCAAAGTGGGATTGCTGGATTATATGGTAGTTCTTTTTCTTAAATTTTTTGAGGAACCTCTATACTGTTTTTCATAGTGGCTGTACCAGTTTCCCTCCCCGCCAACAGTGCACTAGGGTTTCCTTCCTTTTCTCCACTTCCTCACTAACACACTTATTAGGTTGTATGTTTCTAGGAAGTTGTTCATGTGTCTTCTAGGTTATTCAGTTTGTTGGTGTGTAATTATTCATAGCAATCTCATGATCCTTTGCATATCTGTGGTCTCAATTATAATGTTTCCTCTTTCATTTCTGATTTTTTTTATCTGAGTCTTCTCTCTTTTTTTCTTAGTCTAGCTAAAGTTTTGCCAATTTTCCTCATCTTAAAAAATCAGCTCTTACTTTCATCTATTATTTTTAACGTTTTTCTGATCTCTATTTATTTCCACTAAGAAAATAGCTAACTTTGGTCTTAGTTTGTTCTTCTTTTTCTAGTTCCTTGAGGTGTAAAATTAGATTGTTTATTTGCGTTTTTTTTCTTTTCTTAATGTAGGCATTCACCACCCTAACTTCTTCCTTAGGACTGCTTTTCCTGCATCCGATAAGTTTCGGCATGTTGTATCTTCATTTTCTTTTTTTTTTCAATAATTTTTTTATTTTCCTTTTGAGTTCATCTTTCACCACTGGTTATTCAGCAGTGTGTTTAAATTTCCACATATGTGTGAATTTTACAGCTTTCCTCCTGTTATTATTCTAGTGTCATACAATTGTCAGAAAAGATACTTGATTTGATGTCAGTCTTCTAAATTGGCTAAGCTTGTTTTTTAAACTAACATATAATCTATCCTGGAGAATGTTCTGTGTTGTCTGAGAAGAAAGTGTATTCTGCTACTCTTGGATTAAATGTTCTGTGTATGTGTGTTAGGTCCATTTGGCCTAAAGTATATTTCAAGTTCAATGTTTCTTTACTGATTTTCAATATTTTAGTATTTCCTCACTAAATTTCAGTGTTTCCTTACTGGTTTCTTATTAATGATCTACCCACTGTCAAAAGTGGTGTCGAAGTCTTCTATTGTTATATTTTTGTCTGTTCCTCCCTTCAGATTTGTAAGTATTTGCTTAATATATTTGGGTGCTCTAATGCTGACAATAAATGTATAATTGCCATATCCCATTGATGAATTGACTGCTTTATGGTTATATAATGACCTTCTTTGTCTATTGTTACAAATTTTGACATAAAATCCATTTTATGAAACGTAAGTATAGCTATCCCTGATCTCTTTTAGTTTCCACTTGCATAGAATATCTTTTTCCATCCTTTACTCTGTGTCTAAGTGTGTGCTTAAAGCTGAAGTGAGTCTCTTGTAGGAAGCATACAGTTGGGTCTTTTGTTTTTTAGTCTAGCCAGCCACTCTGTGCCTTTTGATGGGAGAATTTAATCCATTTACTTTTAGAGTAATTATGTATAGGTAACGATTTAATAATGCCATTTTATTGTCTTCAGGCTATTTTGTAGTTCTCTTGTTCCTTCTTCTCTTGCTTTCTTCCTTTGTGAATTGATGATTGACTTTGTGGTAGAGGTAGAATTAAGAACAAGGAGACAAAAATGGTTCTTAGCTAAATATTTGGCAGACATAATATATTACAGTTATTCACATAAATAAGCACTGGGTCTCAGTTTCTAGCTCTGCACCATCCTCCATTTGCCTTATTGTATGATTGCTTGTTCCCACTTTGGGCTCCCCCATAAATCTCTGAGCTTCTTCAGTGTGGAGGACCTTTTCTTATATATCTTTGTCTTCCAAGTACCAACCACATAGTGGACTTATTGAAACAATAACTTGATTTTAAATACACTTCCAGGCTAGCAAATCTAAGGCTTACGTGACTAAGGAAGTTTAGAGCTACAGCTCTTTAGATGTTCTCATTTTTTCATATAGTTGTTTCATTCCTCACATGAAATATTATGGAAAATATAATTTTTTCTAGTTAGATTTGGAACTTATTATTTACTGTTCTACTAAGCATACCTAAACATATCACACAGATACACACACACACACACACACACACACACATTGTCACAAAGCCTCTGACTCTGTCTCTTCATTGGCTAGTAGGGTGTTTAGAATGTGGTAATGAAACAAATAATTTTTTTTAAGTTGGTAATCACTTTGATTGAACTGAGATATGACACATAACTATACAATCAGATTTTAAATGACCAGATTTCATCTCTTAGGACAGGACATTTAAGGCAATATGTGTTTGTACTTGGTTGATGCAAGTTATAGAGTCCACTATTTCAAAAGCCAAGCCTAATTGTGAGTTGGGAGTTTTACAGCAGAAATTATTCACCAGCCAAAATTAAAAGTTGATCAGTCCTACAAACACTCTTACCTGTGTTTTTATTTCATTGTCCTTGCCTTCTTGTAGATATTCCCTTTTCATATTTCTATTTGTTTTTCAGTAGCAAAACGTTGAAAGTTAAATCTGTAACTTTTTTCCTTTGTTCTTTTTTTTTTTTTTAAAGATTTTATTTATTTATTTGACAGAGATAGACACAGCCAGCGAGAGAGGGAACACAAGCAGGGGGAGTGGGAGAGGAAGAAGCAGGCTCATAGCAGAGGAGCCTGATGTGGGGCTCGATCCCATAACGCTGGGATCACGCCCTGAGCCGAAGGCAGACGCTTAACCGCTGTGCCACCCAGGCGCCCCCTCCTTTGTTCTTTAAAGTACAGTGAAACCATTTGCTCTTCACTTTCCTGAGACCAGGTTTTAAAGTCATAGATTCCACCCAGTAGGAAGTGAAGCCTTCTATTAGAAGCAGTAACAAAAGGGGGATTGCTATAAACAGCTTATTCTTAGGAAGTGTGTACATTAAAAAGGAAAATCATAAGAACTCTCCTTTCAAATGTAAAAGAATATTAGTATTTGGGTTATAATATAATATCTTAGAGGTAAAACTTTAAAATAAAAAATAGATAAACAGATTTATATAAAAAACAATTAAGTGGTATTTGGGCAGGAGAGAATTAAGATTAAGAGATCTTTGACGTGGTGGAATTTGAATCCCAGGAAGACCATAGAAGCACACCTGATTACTTGACAAAGGAAACTGAAGCCCAGGGAGGTCAAAGATGCACCTATCATAGCTAATTAGTAGTAGATACTAGACAAGAATTTCTTCTTTTTCATGAAAGCAAAAAAAAAGTTTTTATGATTACAAAAACAATAGATGGTCATTATTTTATTTCCTTATTCAGATTCCCCCTTGGCATGTAATTGAGTATACGTTCTTTCCTAGAGTGTATAATTGTCAAGAGTACATAATATTTCACATTCTTTTATAAACAAACTAGANAATAGATGGTCATTATTTTATTTCCTTATTCAGATTCCCCCTTGGCATGTAATTGAGTATACGTTCTTTCCTAGAGTGTATAATTGTCAAGAGTACATAATATTTCACATTCTTTTATAAACAAACTAGAACTAACACATCCTATAAAGTGTGATTACCTGTGATTTATCTGAGGAGAGAGGTCTAAAAGTCCTGAACAACAACTGGAAGGATAGTGTGTTTTCCAGAGGATGTTTATGAGTCACCAAAGGATCCATGGACAGCTGTTGAGCCTTTTTGCAGCCAGGAAGTTCATAATCCTTAAAGAACTTTTCCTTCCTTTGACTTATACATCAATACCTGCCGAATAAAGACAGGAATCCTTTTAAACAAAAGTTTTAAATATACTTTAAGAACATGTGAACAATTTAGTTGGGGAAATTTAAAAGAAAACTCTGATTCCTTGACTGGAGATAATCACTAACCGTTTCTAGTTAGGAAAGATTTAATGGTTTCCTGTCTATGTACAGAAATTAATACAATCTCTCCAAAATGAAAGTGAAAGGGACTCTGAACTTTGTTTTCTCTCCTTCAGATGACCCAGAGATCCTTTTACTTACTTTCTTCTGTGTCGACTTGAAGGTTTAAAATTCCAAATGCTATGATTGAGAATTTTTCCACCTTAAATATTTTTAGTAGTGAAGTCTCATACAATAACATCTGATGTTGGATGCGTAAACAAGGTCAAAGACCTAGTAATTCATAGAGGTGGCAGCACATGTGAATATTCAATTAGTTTTACTATCTGACTCTCAAAGGAGGAAATGCATTAATATCCCTTTTTCAAAAACCAGACTGGCTATTCCAGATTCTGGTTCTGTTCTTTATGTGTGTCAAAAACAGAGAAAGCCTTACATTCTCTCAAGGACTTTTCTCAAGTACAGAGACTTTACTTTTAGGGTCATTTCCTGGCATTTTTCTTAATTATCTTGAGCACATGCATAACTGCATAGTAGCGATATAACAAGGTGTATGCTTCTGTAATATAATAATGCTAACTGATCCATACCTGTTGGGTATCAGATTAATAACCCAAAAAAGGTTCTAGAACATTTTCTGGTACCTAAATTATTTTGCTTCTATTCCAACTACATAAAATAAATTACCTTTATTAAGTCCTCATTTATTGTCCCCTATAAATAACCTACCACTAATTTGCAAGAAAACCCCTCAAAAAAATTTATTCCCAACAAATAAAGGTCTGGTTATATCACTTTGATTGGAGGAAAATTATTTTTAGGTATATTTGGAATCAGCCTGAAGTGGGTCAAGTCAAACTCCACTGCACAACACCTGTGTGACCTCTCTGAGCCTCAGGTTCCTCATCTGTGCAAAGAAGAAAATAATATGTAGGGATTTTTTTTTAAGTAAGCTCTACACGCAGCCTGGGGCTTGAACTCATGACCCTGAGATCAAGAGTCACATGCTTTACCAGCTGAGCCAGACAGTTGGCCCAATAATAAGAATTAAAATTAGGGGCGCCTGGGTGGCACAGCGGTTAAGCGTCTGCCTTCAGCTCAGGGCGTGATCCCGGCGATCTGGGATCGAGCCCCACATCAGGCTCTTCCGCTATGAGCCTGCTTCTTCCTCTCCCACTCCCCCTGCTTGTGTTCCCTCTCTCGCTGGCTGTCTCTATCTCTCTCAAATAAATAAATAAAAAATCTTTAAAAAAGAATTAAAATTAAGTGAGATAATATATGAAAACATGCAGTACAAGAGTTGGGATGGAGATTAGCTATACATATAGATAGTCTACCATTTAACCATTGTAAGTGCCAATTTCCTCACCATGAGTGGAGAATATTTAAGGAGAAAAGAGAAAATGAACCTTCAGAAGAGAAGTGATATGTCTTATGGATGATAGGGTCTAGGCAAGCACTTGAAAGGTGAATCGTGAACTACATACAAAGAATAAAACTCTGAATGCCACAGCAAGCCCAAATATAAAAAACAAACAAATTTTTAAGAAAACCCTCAAATGAAGCCTGTTTTGATCTCTGACTTCTATCTTCTCTATTCTTTTCCTTAACATCTTAAAACAATAGTTCATCTGCCACTTTTTAAAAATCTCATTAATTTCTCAACCCATTGAAGTGTAGTTTGAGGATGACAAGTACCAGTGGAATGATCAAACCTAGCTATACCTTCTACTTCCTTAACTTTCAGCAGCATTTGATGCTATTGGGCACCTGCGTCTTCTTGAAATGCTCTTCTTCCTTTGAATACCATCCTCCCTTACTTTCTAATTTCTAATCCTATGACAGCTCTCCCCAGACTTAATTCAGTTTCCCATATCTAAGTTTGGGGCTATGCAACCTTACCTCTAAGGGCTATGGGAAGGGTTAAGTAGTCTGGCCTGTGACTATTAGTGCTCTGAACTAGTGGGGAGAATGGGACTAAGGGAATCCTCAGTGTGCATGACACCAACACCCTCTTGTGTATCCAGAGACTCCAAGCTCAGAATCTTACTCTTTCAGTGTAGCTTTAGAATGAACTCCTTGGTTCTCAGTCTTTATTTGAGCTTCAGGCTTTAATGTGATCTGTTGTGCGGTTCATCTTCCAGAGATTTCTCACAGTTTCCAATCCACTAAGTGTTTTTTTTTTCTTATTTTAAAGCATGATTTTTTAATGGATACTTTTCTTATACATTCCTGGGTTTGGGAGCAGGAGAGGAAATGATTAGTCTATGTTAACTTCAACATATACTCGTTTCTCTTTTGACTTTTGGCTCCTTTCTTCCAGCTTTGCGTGTCTGTCATATTAGTTATATGTTCAGTATTTGTCTGTTGAATGAATTTGTTGTTGTTGTTTTTTAAAAGTAAGATGAACTAAGTATTAGTTTTGTTTTTAGACTAGAGTAAGGGCAACACTAGTAGTAGTAGCAGAAGTGGTAGTAGAAGTAGTAGAAGTAGTAGTAGTATTAGTAGAAGTAGTAGTAGTAGTAGAAGTAGTAGTAGTAGAAGTAGTAGTAGAAGTAGTAGCAACAATGGAAAATGAAAGACAAGGATGGATCAGAAGCATATACAAAACAGACATATTTGAAGACTTGATAATTGTTGGAATGGGGAGGATTAAGGAAAGGGCTGAAACAATATTTGATGATCTTATTAAACATAAATTACTACAAATTAAATAAATATTTGCCAGAATTTACTACTGGAGTAAAAAGGGTATCATAACTTAAGTTTCATATATCCTACATCAGAAACTCATCTCAGACCTTAATTTTACCACTTCATGCTTGTTGTAGTCAGTGATTGAAAATTGTACCCTAATAACTGTGGGTGAGAGTATACATTGGTGCAGCCACTATGGAAAACAGTATAGAGGTTCCTCAAGAAGTTAAAACTAGAACTATCCTATGATCCAGCAGTCCCACTTCTGGGTATTTACCCAAAGGAAATGAAATCGCTATTTCAAAGAGATTATCATGTAAATTATCTAAGCGTCCATCGTTGGATGAATGGATAAAGGAAATGTGGTATATGCATATGAGAATAATTTTCAGTCATAAAAATGAAGGAAATACCTAGTGCTCAGTGAGATAAGTCAAAGACAAATAGTGTGTGTACTCACTTATATGTGGAATCTAAAACAGTCAAACACAAAGAAATAAGGAGTAGAATGGTGGCTTCCAGGGACTGATGGTTGTGGGGAATAAGAAGATGTTGGTCAAAGGGTACAAACTTCCAGCTAAAAGATGAATAAATTCTGGGGGTCTAATGGTGATGATAATTAACAGTACTGCATTATATACTTGAAAATTGTTAAAAGAGTAGATCTTAAATGCTCTTCCCACCAAAAAAAAAAAAAAGTAATTATGTGAGGGAATAGAGGTGTTAAGTAACATTGCGGTAGTCATTTCACAATATACACAAATCATCGCATTGTACACCTTTACTTACATGTTGTATGTTATCATACATATTATGAACATAAAACATGTAGGTCTAAGCTTTTTTCCAGCTTTATTGAGATTGATAATATCCCAATATTGATAAATATCTCATTTGATAAAGCTGGAAAAAAGCTAAGAAAAAAGTAAAATTGCACCCTAAGTTCTGAATCCTTCTGCATGCAAATACCAATCATGGTACTCCCATAATATATGATTAAACATGCAGGATTTTTACATTTTATTTTTCATATTCCATTAAATTTTGCTTTTACAGCAAAGATTTTGAAATGACTTCCACTTCTGTGAAATGAAGATGTTTTCCTTTCATCTGTCTGACCCAGTTAAGTTCAGAAATACTTTTGTGCAATATGATATTTCAGATTCTCTGTGAGCTACAGAGAACCAAAAATAAATAAGATACTGACTTCTGTCAAGGAGCTCACAGTCAGATGTGGAAACAGAAAGTCATACATAATTACACTACTGTGAGACATGCACTATAATATGCAGAAGTGGTACAGGGAAGCCAGTGACTAACTCTTTGAGGAATGGTCAGAGAGGAAATGGCACCTGAGAAGAATTTTGAACAAGCAGACATTTAAGGGAAGAGCAAGTACAAACATGTGAAGGCATCAACAATCACAGCTGGTTCAGGGAACCACAAATAGTTCAGTCTAACTGGAGAGTAAGTTTTGAGAAGTAAAGAAAGATACAGGATAAGGCTAGCCAAGTAAGCAGGGGCCAGATAAGAAAACACCTTTTTTAAAAAAAAAAGATTTTATTTACTTGAGAGAGAGAGAGAGAACATGAGCCCAGGGAGGGACAGAGGAAGAGGGAGAAGCAGGCTCCCCTCTGAGGGCAGAGCCCAACACAGGGCTTGATCCCAGGACCTGAGATCATGACCTGAGCCAAAGTCAGACGCCTAACTGACTGAGCCACCCAGGTGCCCGGAAACACCTTTTATATCATAATGAATAACTGGACTTTATACCACAGACCATGGAAGACAATTCATGTTAGAAGAGGCATGATGGAGTCAGACTGGTGTTCCAAATAGACCCAGTTTTGTAGGAGTGTGTAGGACCAATTTGGAGGAACAAAACCTAAAGAAGAGACACAAATTAGGAGTCAATTTCTATGGACCAGGTATGAAATGAAAAAGATTAGAACTTAGGCAGTGGCAATGGTAGAGTATAGAATGCAATAAATAAATAGTTGGCTTTTTTAAATCAGCAAAAATTATGTAGGTGGACTTTTATCTTTCCCCTGCATGACAAGTGCTTATGAGTCCTATTTTTTTTATAGCCAACTACTAACCAAAGTCATTCTGGCAAACTTGACATCCGCCACGATCTGTCCTCTTTGATAAATGTCCCAGGGAGTCAAGACAGTCACCTGTCAAAATTGATAAGTGAGGCAGCAGCAGGGACTGCAGTCTTATTTGTGTGGACACAGCTGCCCACGCTTCCAGCCTGTTTACCTCTAGACCGGTCTGTCTCGCTCCGAGACTTTTCTATTTCCACCCAAATAGCCCAAAAACGCATTGAGGCTATGCTTACCTATGCGAGATAGTCTTTCCGGAGTAGTCTGCAAATGTGGGAGGAGGATAAAGAGGCTACTTTCATTAGGCTGTTTCACAACTGAAGAGTTTCAATATCTTTAAAAAGGAAAGCGTGAATTTGACCAATTCTCCGTAGGCATTTAGCAAAATAGGTAGTAAATTCTGTGAAATAGAAAAATCCAAAGGATTACAGTGCAGTGTACTTCTAAAATCCTAAAATGCTCATTACCTCATGCATGGAAGGTATCTGAGGAATAAGGAGCCTTTTTTTTTTTATTATTAAAAGGACTTAGTTCTGAACAATAAAGTGGCTGGTGTTTTTAAATTAAATACACAGGAAGGCACTTAAACCTCATCTTCTGCTTTTGTGAAGGAAAGAAATGAGAGTCTCAGAGGTTCAGCCCCGCGCTGATGAGAAGTCCACAACACAGTTCTGTACAATAAACTTTTTCTTTCTCTTTTCTTTACTAATGGGAGTGTGGTTCTCTATGTACATGAACACACTGCTTCCAAAATCTAAGGAAAGAGCCGAAATCTAAACAGCAGGACTTTGGTCTACCCATGGTGTGCTCATTAACATAGCTTCCATTCAGGGTGGAAACTCAAAACTTCTTCACATGGACATTTTCTTTGAATGAGATGCTTGCAGCAGCAAGGGAAAGTCTAATTATGGCAGGCATCCCCTACTTCTCGTCGCCAGACCATTCTGCCTCACATTATTTACTTTAGGAAACTGTATTTTGAAGATTAAACTGATGTTTTTTTCTCTAAAAGCCCCTAATGATTCTTTGAAACGACAGTGATCTTTACCTTCCAGCACACGGCAGTGAATTGCAAGGTGTTCTCTGTCACACAAGTTTTCAACAATTGTTATAACCCTGGCAATGTTCTAAAGGTTTTGCCTTTCCTATGTTGCAGATATTTGCTCAATTTACAGCTGAAATTCAATTTTTAATTGAGGTTTTTTTAAGTCCTTCCTATGATGTGGCCTTCACATTCTCCTGCTGAGATTATTCCAAGACCTAACAGGCTCCACCATTAGAAAACATTTTATAGGACTCAAATTGCCTTTCCCTATGTTGAATTACATCCAGTGTTTCCTCTCCATTGCCCATTACAGATGTAATTTGCAGAATTTCTGCATTTTAGCCAGGAACATACAGAGGGAGTGTCTGCCTGGGGTGCTAGAGACCAGTGGCATTGCCAAGCTGGAGAGGACAGAGTCCTGGGGCTGCTGTATGTTCCAGAGGAGCGTGCTGTGTATTTCTGAATTTCCATGTGTACCTAAATTACTATCTCTGTATATTACACGTTTCTTGTCCCCCTTAATAAATCCATGGACACACATGCTTGCACAGGCCCTTTTCCACATACTTACTTGTCCTAGATTAGATATTGAGGTAAATTTGGATATGCCTAATAGTATTAAAAGTCTGACAGAATAGCTCTTTAGTGCTACAGTAAGTCATGTGCCCATGTGCCTTCATTTGTTTGTAAAAACCATATCCCTAATATCTAGTATCAGACACACTTAACAGTGTTTTATAGGGGTTGTATTGGGTTTTTGCATTCATTCATGGAGTGTTTATTTTTTACATCATGTGGGATACTATTAAAGAAATGCGTATAAAATAAATATACAGTCTCTGCCCTCAGTAAATTAATATCGATTATTCATTTTAAGTGCACCGATAACAATTACCAGTTTCCTTAGAGAATGCCTATGTTTAGATGAAACACGGACAGTAAAAAACAGTTTTTGGGCTGTACTCTCTCCCTCAGTTGTTTGGGTTCTTCAAGACACCTCTCAAAGCCTTTCCAGAAGTTTCTGAGAGTCCTTAGGGTGGGTCTCGTATGTGCTCTCAAACTGCCTTGTTGCTACCCAATAAAATCTGACATTTTCTTTCCTTCTGGTTTCAACTGTGATGATCGTACCCTCTGCTGGACCTGTGTTCTTGATGCCCACTCCCTTTTCCGCTCTCCAGTTCGGACTGGCCCAGACAGGTTGCTCAGGTCACTGCATACACACCATGCTGTGTTGCAAGAGTTACCTCAAAGAGAAGTCATGTTTGCCTATCTTTAATGCTTTCGGTGTCATAAAGAGCTAGGATAGGTCTTCTATATTCACTTTTCTCTATTGTATTTTTAGGATAATGGCATAAATCTGTAATGGCAGATCTAAAAATAGTCTCAGTAATGCTGTGCTACACATCACCTTGCCTCCAGAGATGCATTAAACACCTGTTTAGTCAACACCCAGCTGTAGAAAAAGAACATGACCATGACATTGCAACCCTGTTCATGCTTCTCCCTAATCCTCTTTACCCTCTCCCTCAGGAGTAAGCAGTATCTTGAATTTTATACTTATCATTATCTTGCTTGTCTGTATAATTTTGTGACATAAGTTTGTAGCTCTAAATAATATGTTATTTAACTTTACATCTTTAAACATTTTTGAACCATGCTGAATGTATTCTTAAATCTGTATTTTTTATTCAGAATTATGAGCCTAGTTCCTAGTTGATCCAAGTTGTTATATATAGCTGTAATTCACTAATATTTACTCCTATTATAGGATTAACATTTATGAAAATGTCATAGTTTATGTACTTACTTGGTGGGCGTTTGAGTTGTTTCCAGCTTTATAATATTACAGTGTTGCTATGAATATTCCTTTGTGTATAGACTAATGCATATTAGAGCTTTCTAGGGGAACCTCCTGGGTATAGGATATGCATAATCACTAAGCAGTGAGTGCCTGAGCCAATTTTAACTCCTACCAACAGCGGGAAGGTGCTTCTAGGCACCACTTTCCCAAAAACACTTGGAATTTTTAGACTTAAGATTTTCTCCAGACATAATTTTCTCCAGTTATCATATTGTGATAATTAGTTTTCTCCGTGTATCATATTGTAGTTTAAAATCTCCTTTCTCCTAAAAGAATTAAAATAAAATCTACTTTCTCCTGATTATTAATAAGGTTGAGCACCTTCTTATGTGTTTATTGGCCTGTTCAGTTTTCTTCTTCTGTATAATGCCATTTTGGTATTTGCTCATTTCTATACTGGTTTTCTATTGATCAATTTAAAAAAAAATTCTTCCTATAACAAATATGAAATCAATCCTTTATTTGTATTACAAATATTATTTCTCAGTTTGTGACTTGTCTTTTCACTTTTTCATGGTATCTTATAGCTTTAAAAAGTTCCTAATTTTAATATCACAAAATATGTTAATATGCTTCTTTATAGTTTATGCTTCTTGTATCTAGTTTAAAAATTTTCCTACTTTTATTTTGTATTCTAAGTTTTTAAAAATAATTTTGCTCTTCACTTTAATCTTTGATTCACACAAATTTTTAAAATATTTTTGTTATTTTTATTGTTGATGTGGCATGAATGAATGAATAAAGGAATCTCAAAAAGATGAATGGATGAGGAGAAATATGGAGAGGAGGGAAGTTAATTTTTTTTGGCTTTTTGAGTTTTTATTTTAATTCCAGTTAGTTAACATACGGTGTTATATTAGTTTCCAGTGTACAATACAGTGATTCAACAATTCCATACATCACCCTGTGCTCATTATGACAAGTGCACTCTTTAATCCCCATCACCTATCACCCATCCTCCCACCCCCACACACATAGATTCTTTTTTATTATGGTTGGAGCTTGGGGCCCAAATTTATTTATTTTTTTCAATATGGATTACATGTTCTCTTAGTACTAGTAATTGAAAGTCCATATTTTGCTTGATATGTAATCACAACTCCATCATAAATCAAGTTTCTGTGTAGGTGGAAATTGGTTCTGGTTTCTCCTGTCTGTTCCATTGGTCAGTTTGTCAAACTGTATGCCAAAATATACTGTCTTAAGTTGTACCGTAGCTTTATTTGAAGTCCTGGTAGCTGGCTAGATAATCCTCTTACCCTATTCTTCACAAGTGTCTTCAGTGTGCTTTGTCCTTTGCAGTTCATATAATTTTTTTAATTAGCTGTGCAAGTCCATAGCAATGTTTATAGGGATTTTGAATTTGTTCATCAATTTAGGAAGAATGAACTCCTTTATGGTATTGATTCTGCCAATTCATGAACATGAGCTCTCTTTTTCTGTAGGTCTTTAATGTCTTTCAATAGATTTTATAATTTTCTCCATAAGGTGCTTACACATCTTTTCATTAGCTTTATTCCTAACAATTGCTATTTTTTTCTGCAATGTTCCATAGTAGATAAGAGCACAGACTCTCTAATCCAGTTTTTCTGTTTTCTAGTTGTGTTACCTTGAGAAAATCACTTAGCCTCTTTGTGTCTCAATGTTCTCATAAGCAAAATGGGGATATTTGTATGTCAAAACTTCAGAATTGTGAGAATTAAATGTACTGTAAAGTACTTAGAACACTACCAAGCACAAATTAAATTTAATGTGTTTGCTATTATGGTTAAGGAGAATCTTTTCATAAGTGATTGATTCACACTTGAAAATAATATATATATTCTGCATTTATTGGGAATACTCTTCCTTAGCTATATGTTAGATCAAGCTTGTTAATCATATCGTTCAGATATTCTACATCCTTAAACTTACTTTGCCTAATTTATCTATCAGTCACCATTATAGTGATAGATTTGTCAAAATTCTAGTTCTATCATTTTTGCTTTCTACAACTTGAAGTCATAATTTGAGGTGCATCCAAGTACAGAATACTTATTTCTTCCTGGTCAGTTTAACTTTTCTTTAAAAATTATGTAATGACTCTACTTCTTTGATGATCTTTGTTCGATGATATATTTTATTATATTGCTAGCACAGCCACACTAGCTTTCTCTTAGTCTCTCATGACAAACCTTTTGCCACTTTTACTTTCCACTTTTCTGAACTGTTATTTTTACACATGTTTCTTATAACATCTTATTACAAGTGTTTTTGTACAATTTTTGTGTAGCTGGATTGTTGTTCTTTTGGCCTAGTGGTGGTGATGGTTTGCTTGCATTTCTATTTTGTTATTTTATGTCTTTTAACTATATCATTTAGTCTATTTATATTTATTAAAATTATTTAGAAATTTGGGCTTACTCTCATTATCTTATATTGTGCTTCATTTGTTTTCTCTCTTCTGTTTCTTTTTCATCTTTTATGTGACTTGATCATCTATTTTCTCATTCCACGTTTTCCCTTCTGCTGGATGAGAATATATATATACTATTTCTGTTCTTTTAGTCTTATCTTAGAAATCTTAATTCATCAATTTTTATAATTAAGCAATATTTTAACCCTCCTCCTGAATAAGAATGTATGGACTCAAGAACACTTAAGACTCTAACCAGGCCCCTCCTGATTTATGTGTTACCTTTATAAGCATTTTAACATTTTTGGGCCTTATTTTGACTCTTTAAACCATTATACACAATATAACTTATAACATGCGCTCCATATTTGTTTAAATTATTTTTTCTTTTCACTTCTTTTTGCATCTCAGATCTTACACCTGAGTTTGCCTTCTGACCTTGAAATGCATCTTTTAGATGCATAGAGTGTGCTCATGGCAAAATATTTTGGGTTTTTGTTTATCTGAAAATATCGTTATTTTACTTTTGTTCTAAAAAAGATATTTTCCCTGGGTATAGAACTCTAAATCAGCAGATCTTTGCTTCACCACGGCGAAGATACCATCCCTCTGTATCTTGACTCACACACAATACAGATACAATTCACAATAAAGATGCTGATTCCTGAATCTGTGTATTAATGGTTTTCATCAGTTTGGTAATATTCTCAGCATTTATCTCTGTGTTTCTTAACTTCTATTTCCTATTTTTCACTTCTTTGTCTCTGTGTGTGCATTCTAGATAATTTTGTCAAATCTATCTACTGGTTCACTAATTTCTAATTGAGTAATTCTCTCCTCAGATATGTCTAATCTACTGTTAAAAACATCTATTAAATTTTAATTTCAATTATTCTATAATTTATGCTTTATACTGGTTATTTTTATACCCACTTTTTACTCATATTTGCAATTCTATTTTTTTCATTATGTTAAATCCCCCTATATATATTTGCAATGTCTTTCCAAATATGATGCCTGTTTAATATTTTTTCTCCTGTTGAATCTCACTCTTAGTGCATTGTTTCTTGTGTATTTCATGAAATTTGACTGCAAGCTTAGTTTTATTCTAACTTTATCTCTGTACCATTTGAGGCCTGGGTTTCTCCAGCCAGGAAGTGTGAATTTGTTCCTGCCAGTATTTATCATGATCATTTCCCATGTTATAAAATTCTTTGGAGTCAATATTCCATTGTTTAGATATTCCCTTATTTAAGAACTCCCATATTGTGGACATTGAGGACCTTCATGATGTTTTGCTATTATAAATTATGCAGTAGTGAACAGATGCTGATAAACTTCAGGTTAATTTTGATGATGTTTTTGTATGTAGTTACCAAACCAGACTGCAGAATACATAATGCAGTGATTGAAGTTAATTTTCAAGTGGCCAAAATGATCAGACTAACCTCATTAACAACAAATAGAGAAACATGCCTACTCTTCAAAGGCCCAAGGAAAAAGCAGTTTCATAAAGCAGGTGGGCAAATAACCATAAAATAATTTTAATAAATATGTTAAATAAATAAAACATTTAAAATTAACCTGATCATATAGTTTGTGTATCCAATATCATAAAATACTACTCAGATGCCTTTAAAATGATATAAATTGGCATCATGATTATACAAACATACAATTATATGTCTGTGCATCCATCACTGGGAAAATTACACCATGTAGAATAAAAACCAATACATATGTGTGAGAATACATACATTCTTATGAAAATTTACCAGCTCACAAAAGTCTATAATAGCATTCATTTTCCATTTTGAAAAATAGATGGTAAGAGAATGTCGGTGCTGTTACAATCCACCGCTAATTATGAGTCCTATGGGGACAGATAAGGAACTGTGAGTAAATTTAGAAAATATGTGTATATGGGAAACAAAACAGATGAACATATGGGAAGGGGAAAAAAGCAGAGAGGGAAGCAAACATAAGAGGCTAAAGAGAACAAACTGAGGGTTGCTGGAGGGAGGTGGGTGGGGGATGGGCTAGATGGTGATGGTGATGGTGATTAAGGAGGGCACTTGTTAGGATGAGGACTGGATGTTGTGCCTAAGAGATGAATCACTGAATTCTACTGAAACCAGTATTATAATATATGTAAACTGACAGAATTTAAATAAAAATTTTAAAGAAAAAAAAGCAAAAAAGAAAATATGTGTATATGAAATGATGCCATTCAATAATATTACACACATTTTTGTGGGAGCTCCTCCAGTTTTTAACAATGTGCATACCTCCCCACAATGAATGCTATTCCTTCTAAGGATGAGTGTAAAATTCATACCTTGCTTATTGATTCAAGAAAAAAAAATTCATCAAGTATCTTGAGTTTTTTTGAGAAAAGGTAAAATGGTGAGTGAAGCACAAAGCTTTAACTTCAATATTTTATGACTTATTGTTATATATTGGAATAGATCTATTTTTAGGGTTTAATTTCCTTGGTTAGATGAGAAATATCTATAGAGATAAGTGGGCACATTTAGTTATATGAAAATGTTACTTTACTAAACAGGTACAAGAACAGAAAAAAAAACTGGGGAATTGTTATTGTGACATTTATGCGATCGTGACAGGTTTAAAAATCTTGTACCTTTTCCTGTTATCATGACCACGGGAAAAGCTCCCAGCCCCACTCTAAAATAACTTAGAAAAGACTTGCAGTAATAACCCAGTGCCTCATTAGAAAAGCCTGTGTTTCCTGCTTAGGTAACCAGATGATGGAAATAAAGTTCATCTTGTCAACAGGTTTATTTATTTCCTATTCTTCTTCTGCCTTGCTAATCTTCCTTTTATGTTTCCTTAATAACACGTACTGGAAAAGTTCCTGAATGCTTTTCAAATAAAAAGAAGTTCTGAGAAGGATTGACAAATTTCTGTTGTGTCAACATAGACACGGGCGTCTCCCAGTCTGGAACTCAATGTATAATATCTGAAAAAGATAAATGTAGACCTTCCTTTTCTCATTCATCAGATCAGGAGATATTCAGGTCTACTAATTGGTTTTAATGCATGTTATTAGAATTTTATTGCCAGTACAATAAAGACACGATGCATTTCATGTATCATAATAGACTGGCATTAAAAAATAACTGGGAGAGCTGGCTCCAAAAAGAAGGGATAGAAAAGGAAAAATCTAAAATTAGTGCTTTTAAATGAGTTCATTGGACACTTTGGGGTCGTGACCAGCGGCAAAATGTAGAAATTACCAAATAGGAAATAATGCATGAATTCAGGATCAACTGTCTCCTACAATTAATCAGTATGTATTTACCCCCCCCAAATTATTATTACGCACATGGTACTAATCTGGAGATATGGAACTCCAAGCATCTTTTAATAATTAATTTTGTGGATCAAATTTCTTACTGATCATCAGATGCTGGAGTAAAGTACCATATTGTTGTGTGGTTATAGTAGCACAGGCAATATTTTGGATTTTCATAATAAAAAAATTTAATTCACTATTTGATCATATTTTTAATTGGTGTCTTAAACATTGGTTATAAAAATATAATATGAAAAGACTCCTTGCTTTGATCCATTTCCAGGAAAAATTTATTCTATAATATGTTTTATCACATAAAATCTTTGTAACTTTTACAACTAATCTGCCCCACTTGTGAAGGAAACAGCAGATTTGCACTATTTTTCACAAAAAAAGTCATTGCATATCAACATATTGACACAACCTGAAACATGATAAATGGAATATTAGCTAATAAATTTAGATTAATATCTCCATGCAAGTTCAAAAGGTAGTTTTTGTTACCATGTCCTGGACGCTTTCCTTTCATTAGCCTTTAGCCCAAGCACACGGTAAATCTACCATCTCTACTAAACTCTGTGACCTTTGGAGCCGTCTTCCAGTCCTACCAAACCTAGATATGCTCCTTCTTGGGTTTATCTTACATTACCTCTCGGTACCTCTTCATTCTGCGTTCTTCACCACTTTGTCCTTACCCACGTACCTGCTCTCTCAAGGGGCAGGCAGGGCCTCAACCTCCATGCCAAATATTGAACAGAGCTTCCAAGTTTCCAAAATGTTGACTGCTAATGACATTGTTTCCCATTAAGATAAAGCAGTGATACCCACGATAGCTTGTCATCTGAAGTTGATACTTATAACCTATTTCAGTTCCAGTTTACTAATTTCCCTAGAAGGTGTTCCTGAGGATCATTTTGTGAATGTTAGGTTTTGCTTTTATTTCTTTACAGTGCTTACACCGCCACCTCAAGTAGCTATAGACGGTCTGTACCGACCCTTATATTTAGGTAAAAGACATTTTGCCTTTCTCTAGTAAATATCTGCCTCTTCAAAAAAAAAAAATTTTTTTTCCCTATAAAACAGCATCCCACACAGTAGATGTATCTCTTTAGCTGATCTCCTTTACCAAAAACATGGCCAGCTCAAAAGCATGGTAAGAGGTGCAGCCATTGAATGAGGGATTACCAAGGCACAAAGGGTCACCCTGTCTTTTCCACTATTTACTTTGCAGAAAGCACACTGCCAATATCAAAGAAATGCTGTTAACACTTTCTTTTGAAAAACTGATTTTTCAGTAATTCAAAGAAAAGATAGCTTACAAACACCAGGAGTGGAGATAGAATAAGGACAGCAGGACCAGGTGAAAAGCCGTATTATCTGAACGACAACACACATTTGAGCCTCTCATCGAATGCACAGTACTTTTATATAAACGTTATGTGCTGTTCCCTCTTTTTTAAATTTATTGTACATGAAGGGATGAAAGAATACTAAAAAAAAATTCAACTCAAGCCCTTCTCTCTTGAGTCCTGTATTCATCAACTTGATTTCGGCATATGGTGCGGCTCACGTCAGCTGCTCAACCTGCTTCCCGCCTCCACACATCCCACCTGCATAAGGCGCTTCAGTCAGCTTCCCTCACCCCCCGCCGTGATTTTGGCCTCTCAACATCCTCTCTTCCCTGCACACAATCCCCCCCAGCCCCGTCCCGGGAGAGAATGACTTAAAGAATAATAGAAGAACCAGATAGATAACCATGGGAAAATGCAGTTGTATGACAGGAGGCCTGGTTTCCACTCCCAGCTGTGCCACTGAATTACTCTGTGACAATGAGAAAGTCCTTTACATTGATGGATTGGAGGGCAAGTTAAACGATGGCTAAAATCCCTTCCAAATAATTCTATGAAATAAATTGATCGTATTATTTTCTTAAAATTTAATCAGTATTCAAAATGAAACAGAAGGAATTTATGCCTCTGCCTCAGTTGAATATCAGAAAAACAAGTCCTTACGTTCCCTCAGTTGTCCTAATTTCATAACTGTTCATGGCTTATGTATGAAAGAAAGACTTACACTTTTCATTCTGACCTCCCTGTCTCAGTTTCCTTACTTACGCAGTGGAGATGGTAATAATATCTCCTGCTTAAACGTGTAACAGTCAACAGGGCATAATCTGTGTACCGTGATTGGCAGTTTACCCAACACAACAAATGCGAGCCACTGTTGTTGTAATTTCCAGGGTTAAAAATAAAGGGAGTGTGGTTCCAGAAAAGATAGGAAATTTAAGAAAAAAGTAGTTATCACACATCTGATGAGTGCCAAGACACACAGTGAAGCCAGATCAGTCACTCCTCTGTAGGAACGCTTCCAAAGTCTTCCCGCATCACTTGGAGTAAAGCCGAAGTCTTTATAAGGCCTGCCAGGCCCTGTGTAGTGTGGAGCCCCTTCACCTCTATGATCAGGTCTCCTACCCAGCCTCCGCTCCCTCAGCTCTAGAGAGACTGTCATCTGGCTCTTCCTCCAACCTGCCAGGCACACTTCTGGCATTTCCACTGGATGTACCTTCTGCCTGGGTTGCTTACCCCACATGACTGCATGGCTAAATGCCTCCTCTCTTTCCTGATTCTGTTCCAGTACCTTCCCCTTGATAAAGCTCACTCTGACATCCTATTTAAAATTGCAGCCCTTCCACTTAGCACACTATTGTGAGTTCTTTTATGCTTATGCCTCAGTCTAGACAATGAGCTCTTAACTGACCACTGTACTAGAAAAGTCTATTGATTATCAAAAAAAGAAAAACAAGTTTTCAAGTAAACAAAACAAAAACCTGTGTACAATTTCTGATTTAGAAAAATGGTTACTAAGTGACCTTGGGTTAATTACTTAATGCTGGCCCTGAATTTCCTTATCTATAAAATGGAATTATAATATCTACTAAAATCAACTGAAACGGTGATCCAAGAAACAGAAGAAACAAATGCTTTAAAGAAAGAGAGGAGGGGTGCCTGGGTGGCACAGCGTTTAAGCGTCTGCCTTCGGCTCAGGGCGTGATCCCGGCGTTGTGGGATCGAGCCCCACATCAGGCTCCTCCGCGATGAGCCTGCTTCTTTCTCCCACTCCCCCTGCTTGTGTTCCCTCTCTCGCTGGTTGTCTCTATCTCTGTCGAATAAATAAATAAAATCTTAAAAAAAAAAAAGAAAAGAAAAAAAAAAGAAAGAGAGGAGATGGAGTGGCATAACAAACTGAAAAAATGCCAAGAATTTGGTCTTTCAGGCATAACTTGGTCTGAGGGCTCAAATGATGCCACTAAATTCCAATCTTTCTCCATCTTTTGGCTTTAATCTTTTCTTTGTTGAATCCGTCCTCAGGCTCTGTATATTGTGGTAAGATAAAGCTTTGAGATGTTCTTGATCTACATTCTTGCAGGTTTAATTGCAACAGGAAAGACAAGTGGTTTTTTTCCCAATAGTTTCAACAAAAGTCTTGAGCCTAATTTTGATGGGCTTGAACTGGACCAAATACCTACCCCTAAACCAATCACTACAGCTAAGGAAATAAAATACACTAATTTGCTACCACCTAGGTCACCTGTCTACCCTTGGAGCTGGAATCAGACCTGAAAACCTATAGAATGGGAAAGAGAAAGATGTAATTCTTCACAAGAAATTTAGGGTCATGTTTCCAAAAAGAGAGAAAGTGAATGTTGGGTGGGCCAGAAATTCCTATGCAATGTATAACCCTGTGATATTTTTGTAAAACTAAATGAAATATGATTTGTAAAACACTCATGAATAATGATACATAAACATAATGGTCGATATATAAAGTTTCTAATGCTGAATATAGTTCTTGGCATATAGCAGGTCCTAAGAAAATGTCAAGTGAATAAAATAAGTAAAAACTGAATCTCCTAGAGGAATTCTTAGAGTGAGTAATTTATAGATTTTTTCACTTAATTTTCAGTTAATTCTGGTTAGTTTTCTTGTTGGCAGAGATTGTAAGAGATTAAGTCACATCTATTGTTTTCATAGCTTTCTCAATGTATCCTACTGAATCTAATACAATTATACAAATACAGGACATATAGAAATACAATACAGATACAAATATAGAAAAAGCAATTTTAGCCTACACCCCAACCCACTCTAGCAGTTAACTCACCCAACAAATGAATCTGGGGCTTCACTTAAGTTTTCAGACTATGCTGACCCTGGGAGTGTAAACAAGAGGGCACGGCACCATCCCCAAGAGCTATATTTCTTTGTTTCACATCTAAGAATTGTAGGATATAACAAACATAGCAAAGAGCTGTTTATAGACTAGAAAAAAACAGACAATTTTAAAAAGTAAGCAACTGAGTAAAATACAGATTTGCTAATAAAAGAAGAGAGAATAAGTGATAATAATTTTCAAGAAGTTAGTAAGCATCAGTAAAATTCTGATAGACAATTTTCAGAGCCCTACATAAGAAAGAGGGATGGGAAAGAATACCATCTAAAAAGTATCACTGAAGCTGAGAACTCAAAAGGAGAAAGAACTTTAGATGGAACTGGAGGAAGAAGCTGTTGAGAATTCAGGCTTGGCCTTTTAGCTAGAACTTGAATCCCAGCACTGCCTCTGACTCTCTGTGTGACTTTGGGCAAGTTACTTAACCTCTCTATGCCTCATTTTCTTCATCAATAAAACGAAAATAATAGTAACTGTGTCAAAGACTGATAAGCCACTACTTTCATCCAAGCTCTTATTTCCTCTTGCAAAACTGGTAACATTCCCACTAGCCTTCCTGACTCTTAACCCCTGCAGCTCACCCATTATGCTACTGCTGAAGCCATTTTTCCTCACTGCAAATCAGACTGTGTTACTTCTTTTACAGTGACTCCTCTCTACTTTTTGCAAAATCCAAATTACTTAGTATGGTGTGGCCATCCTTCCATGATATGGCCCTTGTCTGTCTCTCCTGTTTTTATTTCACTGTAACCCCTCACCCACCCCAATCTTAAGCCCTTAGATTCACAAACATTAACTACTTAAAGCTCCTGTAACATACATGCTGTTTCCTATCTCCGTAACCTTTGTGTAGTCAGTGTTGTCTGCTTGGAAATTTGGTCTTGGTGAACACCAGGGTCAATTCTATTATCTCTTCCAATGCACTTTTATTAGCTTCTTCCAGCAGGCCCCAACCTAGAGCTGACCACCATACCATATGTATTGGATTTCCAATTGTCTCACCCCATATAAATCATAGTAATGCTTTGTGGGTGTGGTGTGGCAATGGGAATAATCTAATAAGGAAAGAGAAACTGATAATACAGAAGAAAGGGAATGATTAAAGAGAAAAGGTCTTGAAAAATAAAACATTTTTTAAAAAGGGAGTGGTCTACAAAGCCTGAGTGGAGACATTGGCCTTTGAGAGAGTTGGGTCTCTCCCTTTCATTGTAATAGAGGAACATCCCACAGGATAGCTACAGGTGAATTTAGGTTGATACACTAAGCAGAAGGTTCATGGTTTCTTTTTTCTTCATGAAGCATAAGTTAGGATATTGCCTACAAGTGAAGGGAGAAAAGACACTATGGCAGAATTACAGAGAAAAGGGGTATAAAATACCGTCTGGGAGAGTGGAAGATTGAAGTAACAATAATCTAGCATCCAATGGGCTCTGAGGCAAGTTCATCAACTGAACGTGGGTAGGTCCTATTGGAATTTGAGATAAACAGGAGCAAATGGACAAAGGAAGTAAAATGTGATTGTCGGGCAGCATTGATGATCTATTTGAGATTTGTGGTAATGAATTTACAGTGAAATAATCAATGTGGTCCACATGGTTGTGCATTTTCCTCCAGGACAACACAGTTGCTCGGGTGGGAACACAAGGAAATAATATCTGGGTTTACCCATGACTAACTTTTTGTCGGGTGTTACAGTGGAAGCAGAGAACCACAAGGGAGCTATAGATTTTTATGAAAGATTAACATGGGTAACTGTGATTCCAAGCTGTGTAAGGAGAGAGGGGAGGACATGAGGGAATTATTGAATGGGAAAAGTGAAAGAATCAGTAGGTTCAAGGTCTAGCATATGGGCAAAAACACTAGAGTAGGAATACCAGAGTATCCGTGCTCATCAAACAGTGGAGCCCTGGAAGTGGATATTTTAAAAGAAAAGCAACTAGGGCAATGACAGTTCATTAATTGTTTTTTCTATACGTTGTTTATGGCATGTTGAACAATTTTGATGAAGACCCCCCCCCGCCAAGAACTAACATATAAATCAGAAGATCCAGCCGCAAATGACAGTAGGTGTTTAGCAATGCCATTAGTAAGCTAATAAATGATCAAGTTCATGTCTGTTCAAAACTCAAGAGTTACCTGTGAATAATCCTGGATTTCAGGATTTTTACAAAGGTAAACCACATGATCCTAATACCTAAAAGTTTTCTCAAAAGATACAACAAAAAAATAACTGGTATAAATGGAAGTTTTCCCCTAGTTCCACATGCCATTGGTCTTTGTTTTAGACAGAACGGGACTGGGTGAGAGCCCCTCAAAGAACAGCTTTCCATGCAGTTGGCATGATTCTCTAGTTGACATGGTAGAAGTAACAATATGTAGTTGGGGTATCACTTCTCATCTACCTTGAATTTGAGTCTCCCATTTCTATTCCTGGTCTGAAATGATGACATTGACTACTGATTACTGGCATCATGAATCTACCCTACCCCAATTAACAATACACACAAAATTAATATTTCTTTGTTAAGGTATAAAATCCATTCAAAATGAGTAATTTATGGCTTCCTAAGGTGATTCAAAGCCCACAGTGAGAAGCAGACAATCTGGGCCTAGAAAAATGTGAATTCTTTATTTCCCAAAGAATCCAGAGATTTCCTAAGAGGAGAAGATTGGGCTATTAAAAGCTGCCTGCATTTCATAACAATATCATTGAGAAAGAAAAAGTAGTTGACTAAGGACCTGAAGTTAAGTTTGTTGGTGGAAAGACATTACCATTTGCTCTCGCTTTTACCCTGCCGTCTCTCCAGAAACATGATTTAGCTACAAGGGGCAGCAGTTTCTTAAGGATGTTTAGACATGGAGTATGTGAGCCTGATGTTGTCCTAGCGATGTGGGATTTCCAGGATTTTGTTATTTATTTCTTACTATTATACCTGGTTTTCACTATTGAGGAGTTAATGATAATGAAGCAATATTTTCACAGTAGACTGTCTAGCTTCCCTTAGCTGTGGGAGTTAAAGTTTTTATACTTCCCACTAATTCTTTTTTTTTTAATAAATATTTTGTTAGAACAGCTCAGCATGGCATTCCACTAGTTGCTAATCAACATTACAAAATGTAAGACAATGATACATGATTAATACTAAGCCTGTAGAGTAGCGCATCTGTCGTCTGACAAATACAAACCAGGAACACAAATAAAAGAAAAGGACGATATGGACACAAGGGCCCCCATTTCCCATGATTGTCAGTTGACAGTTGACATCAGTGACCATCCTGTCTGGCCCTGGGTTGTCTTGAGACTTGCATGGTACTGACTGCCTCTTAATTTTCTCTTCATGGGCCTCCAAGCTCTCTAAGAATTTGGAAACAATTTGCCTTAAAAGCCATTGTCGACGCTTTCAAGCCTCAGTTCTTCTTCAGCAACAGAGTCCTATCTAGAAACCAAAAGGTTTTTTTTTTTTCTTTTTAAGTTCCCTATTTCTCCTTAGACCCAATCATAAAATATATAAAAATTTCACAGCACTGTAGGGCAACTGATTTATGTATAGATCCCCTTCTTTCTATGCCTGGACGGATGTTTCACGGCAAGCTTTACTAACTAACGTCCTCCACCCTCAATCTCCATGCAGCTTCTCATAGAATTAGGCACTACGATTTCATTTTTAAGGGGACTTTATACATGTTTCCAGAACATAGCATCTTAAAGCACATTTAAGCCAAACGAATGTCGTTTTACCAGGTGCATGAAGCGATTTTCCACTCCAGTCACAAATGACTTAAGGATGGTCAGCAGCGCCATCATGCATGCTCGGCTTTGATTCGTATATACCTGTGAATTGTCTCTGTGGAGAAAATGTACAGAGGTAGCATTTCACTTTTATGTTTTTCATCAAACAGCTTCCTAGTGACAGAGGGAAAGGTATGAAAGTTGTTAGGGAAAACATTCTCTATTACCAGGAGGTTGTTTCTTCAGAAGTCAGAGGCTTGTGTGCTTTGTGAGAGGAATACTAAATGAAAGCTGTGCTAGAGACTCTTTCAGATAATCAGGCTTTACAAAAGCACCTTTGCCTCACACAAACAAAATGTTCTACAGGTACATGCTTAGAAGTTACTTTATCATAGAATTAAAGGAACTTTGATTCTAAAATGTATGCTTCTGGGTACTAATGTGAAATACGCCGTGTCTGAAACATTCTCAAAGAAAGAATGGCAAGTCCACACTTGGGACTGGTGTTGGGTGGTTTGTGGGATCCAGGAAATCTCACTTGAGTCTCCCTCAGAGCCTGGAATCCTACCACCTCAAGTTCAGTCCTTTGAATTAAGGCTTTGTATTTTCAGTCTTCATTAATATGAACAAAACCCTAAGTGGGCAATATTTAAAATAATTATTAATCCAAGAAACAGACTCTTAACTAAAGAGAATGAACAGATGGTTACCCAAAGGGAGGTGAGGGGGAGGGATGGGTGTAATAGGTAATGGAGATTAAGAGGACACTTACCACTGTGAGCACGGAGGTACTGTATAGAAGTGTTGAATCACTGCATTGTACACCGGAAACTAATAGAATACTGTGTGTTAATTATACTGGAAGTAAAATTATAAACTTAGTAAAAAATAATTATTAATGGTGATCTCTTTAAGAAATATTTATCACTTTTCTTTATATACTAAGAGCTACTTGTGAGAAAATAGAAGGTAACATTAATTGCCCCACTTTGCTAGGGGATAGATAGATAAGATGGCAAACCTCAATTCCACTGGCTGCCTAGACAGGCAGATCTCCAGCAACTCCAGGCAGTTAGAAGGGAATATGAGGGTGTTCAGTGTTCACACATGGGATATTAAAAACAAAAATGTTATAGGTAACTTTGAGACCTATACCACAGTTTTGCTTAGGTCTGATAGGATGACAATATTGAAAAATTATGTTGACCTCAGGATCTTAGTCTTCTTTTCCATTGTGATTCTCGAGTTGATGCTTTGATTTGTGCCATTGAAGTCTTATGGGTGGATTCTGCCCTTTATGTCTTCATAGATTGGTTCCATTTTATTGCAGAATATTTCAGTGCACATCTCCTAAACAAACACCAAAGCCAGGCTGCAGCCTTGAGAATGTTGAGAAATCACTTGCAAAACAAGTCTCCCTCTGGAAGTGTCTTCCCACAACACAGGGACTTTCTCCTCTGCTATCAGAAGGACACTGCACAGCTTTGACTACAGCTCCTCGTTTGCTTAAATTTAAAGGTCCCAATCTCAGTTCTTTATGGAGTGTTTAGGTTTCCTTGTAGGCCTCCTAGGAATCATAAGCTTCTCTACTCCTTAACCGTATACTGAATTGCTGTAATTGAAGCCCTTTTGCTGCTGTAATTTCTTCCTGATGTTACGGTTTCCGTCAAGTACTTTTTCCCTCTGGAGGCATTAATGATTGCCAGTTTTGAAAATACCCTTGCCGGGTACATACTTTTTACTTCCGGTGCCAAATCACACCACTGTTTCCTATTCTTCCTCAAGATAAAAGGACTTTCCACCTTTTTTTCTTTACTGTTTAGCATACACCATGCCCTTTTTAACCACTGTAGTGGAATTTAGAGTATCGTTGCCAACCAGTTACAAAGTCATTCTTCATAGTTTCATGGAGTTCACCAACTTACAGTACATACCTCAGGACAGAGGAACTAAATTTTGTTTTGTTATCAGCTATAAAATTATTGGTCACTAGAGCTTATGATAGTCCACCTTACTAAGGATTTACCCATGGTTGATAGCATGATTGAAAATAAATGGTTATTTTCTACTTACAAGGCCTGCCCTGAGATACAAAATTGAAAGGGAGGATCTTTCTTCAAATGCAACAGAGTGTACTGGAAAATATTCTCTTATTTGAAGTTAAGTGAGTTTTTCTTTATTTAGTCCTGGTAACTATTTCAAATAATAGACATTTAAATGAATGCTTATTATAATCAAACTTCCCAATCTTCTTTTCATTCACATACACACATGCGTACACACACATACACGCACACGAAACCTATCTCCCATTAAAAAGGAAAGACTGCTTAATTATTGTTTTACCGAAAGCTACAAACACCAGGAAAGATTTGAAATAAAAGCGGCCACCCTTCAGCCCAGATTTACTGAGTGCCCACACTATGCTTATCCCTGTTCTAGGACCTGGAGAAAAAGCATTGCGCAAGGCAGACAAATTTGCAACTCCCACAGAGCCCGAGTTCCAGAAACGTAATCCAGACTTCTCTTCCCATTTAAATTTACTTTGTTTTATCTCATCTGATTATTTACCAAAGGGCTTAATATTCTTCATCCAATAGGAACAAGTTCTCCATGATGAGAACACCAATTTGTCTTTTAGTGCTTGGAATTACGCAATTTATCCTAAAGTCATCTGTTTCTGAGAGTAGTACAAGTCTATTTCATTATATAAAAATGAAATACACTGAAATTTATTATTATTTTACTGAACATAAATCAGAAAATAGATTCCATATACATTACCTAAGGACTGACATTTCAAGCCCCTTAGCCATGTGTTTCAGTAAATGTGTTTCCATGTTCATTTACTGCTACATTTTGAATCATTGCCTCTGCCCATATGCCTGTTGATGTCTCTCCCTTCAGCCTGGATGAACCCATTTCATTCCAAGGGTGAGAGTTTCTACAAAATAATAGAAAGCCTTGACCTGAGCCACACAAAACACTTGCTGATTATCATATTGTATGGAACTCAAAAGAAGAATTGATACACGGAGCCCAGTGTAGTCTTTTTTAATTTGAACTTTGTTTCGTTTTGCTAAAATACAAACAAAATCACAGTAACTCCCAGTATTTTTATGAATATTTTTCTGCCTACTTTGATAGTCTCAAATATCTTACTGATTTATGCATATTTTATACTTTATTGTGTAATTTTTAAGCTTTAAGTTTATGATATGATACAAAAGAATTGTACTTTTCCACCTGCGCCATGAAAATTTGAAACATTGGCTTGACTATACAGAAATACACATTAAAGATACATTTGAAAGATTTTGGTAACGTAAGTTAATTTCAAATGTTGGGCAGTAATTATGAAAACCTCCCAGGGTGACCCAGAGAATATCAGTGAGTTCTCCGTTCTGCTGTGGGGTTTCTTTCTGAGATAAATGTCGTTCTGTGTGTGTTTTTCTCTCAGGAGGTTGAGCTGTGTCGTGTTAGCAGTCAAGAGAAGCTGGGCCTGACAGTCTGTTACCGAACGGATGATGAAGAAGACATGGGCATTTATGTCAGTGAGGTAAGAAATGCCGAGGAGGGGAGGTAGGGGGAGGGAGACTGCGAGGAATGAGTCAAATAACTCACGATGAGAAAATCCTTGGGAGGCTTGAATGTGAAGAATTGGCCATGTTCCAGTACTTGTCACTTTCAATTAGGAAAGTAAATTATGTTGCCCAAGTAATGTAATTATTATCAGCTTGTTTAATGGGGATGCTTTCACCACAGAATCCCTAGTAAGGAAAACTGCAAAAATGGGAACATTGTCTAAATTTGAATAAATTCCCCTACGTATGCAGAAAGTCAAGCAAAGTTTCTGATGAGCAAACATTCGTCCTTCCATTCCTTTTATCAGTGCTGTTAACAAGAGCATTGACTAATTGTTTTACATCTAATATCACAAATATTACATATTTTACTCCGCTGGCAAGACTGATACATTTGAATATCCAAGGAATGTATCTACGAATTTGTGTTATTCAACCCTGTAATCACTGTCAGAAAGTGAGGTACTTAAATGTGAAACACTCTCAGCGTTAATTACTCTGAAAAAAATGTGAAGTAAAATTTATTATTATAGGTGATTTTTTAAGACTCACCCAAAAATCACTTTGTGAGAAGTAGTAAGGTACAATTTGTTTTAATTGTATCTACCTATTACTGAAAATTATATATACACACACACGCATGCAAACACATATGTACATAGGTGTATGTGTATTGCCTAACTCCTTCTTATATTATGTATACACACACACACATATGTGTATGTGAAACCATGTATGTGTATATGTATATGTGTGAAAAAGAACTTAGACAAACTAGATACTAATTAATGTCCCATGCTGTTCCAAGTGTTCTTGGCCATGATCTTAACATCATTACCTGACTCACTGAGCTTCAGCTCCTCGACTAGAAACTTGATACAACAATGCTTATCTCATTGGTTTTATAGAGGTGTTTAGAATATGGAAAAAATAATGTAATTAATGCACTTAGAAAATTACCCAGGTCTATAAATGTAAATGTTACTCTTTATCACTTTACCAAAGAATTTACCGACTGGATATTGCAATGGAAAAATCTCCAGAGAATGTTCCACTTATATACCTCTTTTAAATGGACAGCTATGATAATCCCTCCAATTATGGTGAGGAAATAGCCACAGAACTGTCTTCTGTAATAGGCACAGAGGTACAAATGTCAAAGTTTGGCATTAGGTTGATTACAGTTTTGTAGGCAAAGTTTTAGATTGAGAACAGCTTCTCAGCAGGATACAATTGATTAATCATACCTCCTTCCCTCTAGTAAGTCTCTGTTTACCATTTAAATATGCCAGCTTTGAAGCCTAACTTTCCAGGGACAGTAAAAAAGCCACAGGAATGGAACATATGTACCTGGAAGGAATATTTTCCTTACGCTTCTTACATGTAATTATAGTGTCTTTGTTCTTGATTGATCATTTCAAATTCACTTATTAGGCGGCACCACCTAACAAGAAAGTAATCCCTAACATCTGGATAGGATGGATCAGCCTCATGCTACACTTGAAATACTTTGCTTAAATTAAAGCTTTGATGAAGTAAGCTCAAATAAATGGCTTAGAGCCATCATTCAAAATGTGATAGACAGAATTACCCCCAGCGAACTGCAAGTCATCATTCAAGCTTGGCCCATTAAAATGTTGGTAAACTCTTAAGCTTTAAATATCTATTTATTCTAAAATAAGTTATAGTTAATACACATCACCCCATAATGTAGAGCCTGGTAATAATCTACATGGATAGGATTTTTTTTTTCATTTTCTAGCAACATCGATTATCAATCTCTTTATAAGTTAATGTGCTCATGAGACAAATTTCTTTAATAAGTATGGGCTTACAGTATAGCTCTTAGCTTCTCTAAAATAGCTAAACCAGGATTTAAGATCACCCTACTAGAAAGCAAATTTCCTGGGTCCAGAGAATCCTAGAATAACATCTGCTGAAGATTGTGTCAGCTGAGGACTGTGTCTAACAGTTTGGATACAAAAATGAGTGAACATATGTTTTTTTTAAAAAAAAAGGAAGAAGAAGAAAAGAAAAAAAAAGAAAGGGAAAAAGGGAGTAAAAGAAAAATAGTCTTCAAATTAAGTTCTGCTCTAGTTTTCTTTCATTTTATTATTATTAATTCTAAAATAGTCCACTTATACTTTTAAAATCAGTGATTTTTGACAGAAACCTTTGGCATGCATTCTATAAATCAGTAGAGAATTTGAACCAGGTTACTAAAAATATTTTTAAACCATATTTTTAAGTTCCTGGGGGAATGTTTCATATCTGGTTGAAGATGTGTGTTTTCTCCATTACAGGTAGATCCAAACAGCATTGCTGCCAAAGATGGCCGAATTCGAGAAGGGGATCGTATTTTGCAAGTATGTGGAATGGTCATTTCCTTTAGTTTCCTACCATTTGTTCAATAGTTTCAATTTTATTTAGTTTTTTAATAAAACGTTAGAGAAAAGAATTTGTCTTTTCTAGATAAAACATCCATAAAACAAATGGCTATCATTTTAAAAAAATTTTAAGTAAGGATGGTACTATTCATTAAGAATTATTGGCTACTAATGGAGCATCAAACTTTATATCGGAATCCGGGGATGTACTGCAAGGTGACTAACATAATATAATAAAAAATCATTTTAAAAAAATTACTGGCTAATAATTAGTGATTAAGGCATAATCTCTGGACTTCGATAACTCGGCTTCAACTTCTAGCTCCACCACTTACTCGGGCACCTTACTTTACCTCTCATCGTAGGCCTGTTTCCTCATCTTAAAAAACGGTAATAATAAAACGTACCATTGCAAAGGTTAAATGTGATTATACATGTGATGTTAGCACACTGCATGGTAAGTAACAAACATTAACTTCTAGTATTACTAGCAGCAACAGCACCAGTTACTGCTGCCTTTTCCAGAATAAATTAGGTAAACATGGATTCCTATGTTCCATTACTACCTGAAAGTCTAGAAGTCTGAAGAAATTTTATTTACTTACAATTGAGTGGCTAGGGACAGGGGGAGGAAAAATGCTCTTTTCCACATGGAAATGTGAAAACATAAAGACTGGCTACATTTCAGTTTAATGAGCAAGATGATAAGCAGAACATAAGGGGGATGTGGAGCTGGAAAGAATTCCAGGCCACGTTAGGAATAACCTTGAATGCCAACGTTTCTCTCCTGTACCCACCTCGACCCTTTGTCTCCCGAGTCCTTTCCCGTACAGAGTGCTGAGAAAGACACAGCTCCCCAGCTTGTGTGCCCACATTAACCCAGAATAAGAGCGGAGGCCCTTCAGGGTTGAGTCTACTGCAGATCACAGCTACAAAGCAGGGAGGATGACTCAGAAGACCAACTGAGGAAGTTAGCAACTGTTAAACATTCTGCATAACTTTCAGTCTTTGCGACAGACCTACAGTGCCCACTTCTCCTTACTCGATGCAAATGCCTGACCAAGGTCGCTTTGCATTCAACACGAATGGGTTCAATGCTCTGCCTAGAACCAGGGCTTCAAAAATAGACGAGATGCTCCCCACCCCCGTGTTTGGGGCACCCCCTGTGCAGTTAGGAAGACAGCTGCACATGCAGATGATGACAGTGCAGTGTGGCACTGTCACAACCGTGGTGTGTCCGCGCTGCCTGGTCCATACCACACCGCTATGCTGCCCAGCCTTCTCTCTTCTTCCCTTTCTTCGGGGCTCCCCTCACTGATTCACACACTTCTTCACACCCTTTCTCTTCTCTAGCTAGATGCCGCGAACTCCTCTTTCATCAAGGACCCTCTCCTAAGACTCCAGTCAGGAAAGAATAAAAGTGGTCATGCGTGGCCCTACGAATTTTTAGAAAACTTCAAGAATGTATAACTTCTATTTCTATAGCTCCTTAAGTGGCAACCTGTAGTTAAGCAGAATGGACTGTATATATGTATTTTCATATATACATACTATATGTTTTTATACTTCCTTATTCTTGGCTATATTAGAGGCAGATAAAGCATTCAGATAAAGGATTTACTAGATAATAAGACTTCCTTAATGGAGTTGGTTCATTGAAGAAGCAACAGCAGGATTGACACAATGCCCTGTCTGCCTGATTACTTTATATTCAGTGACAAATATGTCACACTTAATGAACAAATACATGTCACATTAAAAAGCCTAGAATTCAAGTCTGTTTGCACACACAGGAACAAAGAGTCTTAAGGGTGATGGTGAAACTGTATTAAATAAAACTGTGACAAAATTGTACCCATAGATGAATAGCTCCCATATGGCTGATGAGGATATTATGGGATACCCTATAACGAACAATTAATGACTGCTGTCTCAGGGAGATGAGAGGGGGAGAAAGAGAGGATTTACTTCTTATCCTCGGAGTTTCCTGACTGGCTTTTATTTAAATGAATCTCCTTAGAGCCATTGCGGTTTTAATTTCCTGTTCATGATGACCTAAGGAGAGTACTTCTATGGTCCTGTCCTCATTGTGTAGCTAAACTTTTCTAAAGGTAGTACGTTGCAGGTGTGTGAGATGACTTCACCCAGGGACACCTCCCACGTGCAGGCACTCACATGAGAGTGGCCCAAGGTAGAGATTGTACAGAAGAAAAACCATGACCCAATTTCATGAGGACACGTTCTAACTGTCGTGTTTCTTTCTCCACAAGCGCTTGACAGCTCTATATGCTGTGCTATTGCCACAAGCTTGTGGTATCAGATGTGGCCTCAGGAATTCATATGGGGAAGTCCTCTCACAAAATTGCCATGCTGAGTGAAGTCAGGCTTTCCTGAGCCCCACAGAAGAAGAATTAAAGACCACATTCATGATCCGAGGGGTCTAGTCTCACTTCCTTCTTGGGATAGTAAGCATACAATATTCCATGTCAGCAGCCTCATCTCATATTGGCTGAAAAAGTCAGACATGTTCCTAAGGATTACTTCCTCCCTGAAAAAACCCTGACAAAACTCAAGTAGTGGGATAATAAGACTCCTACTAAGTTTCTCTCTCTCTCTGCCCTACGCATAAACTTGTCCCCAGCATTTGGTCCTATACTTTTCTTTTCTTTGCTTTGGATAACTGTTTTTCTCCCTTTTCTGTTCTGCCCACCTCTCTATCTCTGCATATTATTCACACCTTCCTTCCACGCTAAAATATAAGCACACTTAAAATATATCATGCCTCTTTTGCCTTAGGTTCTTGGGTTTTCAAATAAATTCCATAGATGGTCAGATTACAAGAATTTTAGTTGCCCACCCCTAGCACAGTAATATAGGGAACCTAAAAATTGGTGTGTTCATGCAAAAAAGCTATATTAAACCATTTCTAGGCTTTTAGGCTTCTGTATTCATGTGCACACACACACACACGTACATACACACTCATACGCACATACAGGAGATTGGGCCTAAAGTGAGATTTTGGCTGATTTATCTTTGTAATGCCACAAATCTCTCCTAAGCCAAAGCAATATCTGCTTTGAAATCAATATTTACATAAGGCCATGCACAGAAAATGAGACAAGACATATTCTCTAGCGCAGGTTTCCCTCATTTATGACAAAAGTTACATGTTGCCTTTCTCCTGGTTCTCTTTCCCTCTCTGTTCTTAAAACAAAAGTCTTCCATTAAACTGTAGTGACGCACCCACTCATTTATCTCCTCCCCGCGATTCTGGGTCCTTCACCTTTATGTCTGCCTGGTGTTTTCACTCACAGCAAACAGCTTTCCCACGAGCAATGCTGTAGCTACAAGCCATCCTTCAGGAACAAGAGCAAATGAAGGTTGAAAGCTCTATCTGATTCCATTCCTGAAACCTTTTCATTCTTTGCTGAAACCCAGGGCTGCATTTCTTGACCCAGTATCACTTTGGGTATCAAAGTAGTGTCCTGAGTTCAATAGGCTCTACCAGCCAGTTGGCTAAAGTGGCCTTTATTTTGAAAAAGAAACAATAAATTACATTTTAACACCAGATTTCTGTGGTGAATTCATTTCCTTCTACATAGGATTCTGAATGGAAATGCATTTCTACAACATGGGATCAGTCCTTCCAGGACAAGGACATAATCCTGGGCCTGGAGACTGTAGCTGTGGTCACACAGAGTTCACAGAGGAGAGAGACGAATACCAACTCTAATGGGACCGCAAATCAAACACACCATACTGTTTCCTGATGGTTCTCTAAGACTTAAAAATACATATGAGAGAGTTAGATGTCTTTTAAAGTAGAATCATATTGGCTACTATGGATTTAATTGTTATGCATGAATTTTACTATATTTGCTTTCTTTAGAAGAAAAGAATCTTTACTGAGGATTAAAATATAAATATAAATAATGATAGTAGTAGTAGTAATACTAGCAATAACAAAAATATCAATGGTACCATGGGCCAACCCAGAGCACTTCCTGGATACTGGGCGCTTGTTTGAACCCTAGACATATATTAACTCATTTAACCCTTACAAGAACACTCTGAGAAAGGCACTCTTATCTGTACTTTAATATAGAAAACATAACAGTAACATTAAATAAACATGAATGAAGAGTATTTAGGTTAATGGTAAGTGAAATTTAGATGAAGAATTTAGATCTGTATACTTGAGAGAAAAAAGCCACGAGCATTAGATTTCACACAGAAAAGGTGAAGAGAAGCTGTCTGAGAGCACCCGACTCATTGTTCCCAGGACCCAGCATGCCTGATAGTAGATGGAGGGCAGACGATTAGGTCCATCACAGAGAGACAAGTAGATGCAGTGCAGATATGCTGTTAAGAATTACTATGAAGTGGACGTAAGCCCCCAAAGCTCACAGAAAGTAAACATTTTCAAGTTCATTGTTTTCTAACCACACTTCCCTGGGGATGGGGGAGGCGTAGTGGAATCCACCACTGCCATTTTTTTTTTTAAAGATTTTATTTATTTATTGGACAGAGATAGAGACAGCCAGCGAGAGAGGGAACACAAGCAGGGGGAGTGGGAGAGGAAGAAGCAGGCTCATAGCAGAGGAGCCTGACGTGGGGCTCGATCCCGTAACGCCGGGATTACGCCCTGAGCCGAAGGCAGACGCCTAACCGCTGTGCCACCCAGGCGCCCCCCACCACTGCCATTTTATCCTTATTTGTGGAAAAGCCTTGGATTCAGTACAGAAATAGCTTTTCAGATGTATATTAATGAAAAACCACAAAATACCCTTTCCAGTCATTAGTTTCCATTTTGGTATCACAGCTTTTGTTTTCTAATTTGATGAATTTTATTGTGAGTTGCCAAAAAAGGAAATGCGCTTGAAACTTGTCAAAGCTGGATTTCCTGTCTACATATACAAGGGAAAAACAAAGGTGATATTCATTTGATCAGAGCAAGAAAATACTTCATATGGTTGTACGATTCCCCCCTTTGACTGTTATGTATTGTCTGCTTTCTTTGTGTTCCATATATGTGGTAAGAGTCTAGGAATGAGGATCATTTATTGTGGTCCAGAGTTGAGATTCCTGGGCTTGTTTCAATAATCATACCTGTCCTCGTGTATGAGCCAGAATCCCAAAGATCCACAAGAAGAAAATCTCAGTAGTCCACTTCATGCTTGTCAGCAGATCCTTGGTGAAAGATTTTAATTATTGAAAAATTGGTCAGTACAGCCACATTTTCTATTTAATTTATTGAAATAATTAATACTTATTTTAGATATAATTACTTGACCTCTTCAATTGAAATTTCTTTCTGCATATTTTGATTCTGTACTATGATCAAAAACCTCATTGTCTCCATGGATTTGAGCAATCAATAAAATGAAATAAATATAAAATATCCAAAGAAAGAAGTTCAGTTAACTCAGAGCTAAATACGCTTGAACATGAAAATGTAGCTTAATATACAAAATTCAGAAACCTTATTTGCTCTCTCTGTAGAATTTAGGAAATGGAAAAAAGACATATTTTGAATTCCACCAGAGTCTTTTTACTCAAAAGTTTACTCAAGCTTAGTTTCTTGCAAAAAGCCATTTTTCCTCTGTGTTAATTTTTTTTAATTAAGTACACTTAAGAGATGAGACTTAAGATATTTCATTAGTTTTGTTGTTTGAGGAAATGGACAAATCTTAGAAAGAACTGTAGTATTGATAAGCATGTTACTGATGAAGTGTCCTTTTTTTGCTTAGTGAAGCAGTGAAAGATATCCTGAGAGTGATTGGGGCAACTGAGTCAGACCCACACAAATATGAGATGATTAAATGAGAATGCAATCAGCAGTGGCCTGGGAGCCCTGCCTGGTGAGAGATAATGCTGTAGCTCTCTAATTGGCTCGTGGCAGGCATGCAGGATGACGGATTTCAGATGTGGGATTGCCAGTCCTGCTTCCCCCAGCACTATTATCTCAGAGTGACACTTCCATTACTCTGAGCGGAGAAAGATGAACGTCACCTGTCAGTGGCTGGTTAATTGTGTTGCTAGATGTATGTTGCCAGGGCGCAGGTTGGACATTTATGAACATAACTGCTTCCTCTGATGTCCGCCATCCTTCAGGGATCGATATGGCTCTTACAGTAAGCACGTAATTGAGTGAAGGCACTTACCACTGAGGGCCTGAAGACGAGCCCATTGTGTGAGCTTCATTGTCCATACATTCACCATAAATGAGCTGATATTTGCCATTTATTGTGTGCAGCATTGTGGAAATGGAAACTAATGTGCCACTTTCATTTGTTTTCTAGATAAATGGGGAAGATGTCCAGAATCGAGAAGAAGCAGTGGCGTTGCTGTCTAGCGATGAGTGCAAGAGAATCGTGCTGCTCGTTGCAAGGCCAGAGATTCAGGTCAGAGCAGAGATCAGAAATCTGGAGACCGGACTTGACATCCGTTATTTGCTATTCTATATCAAATCAGTACCACAGATACTGGTAAAGCCAAGTATGCAAAACAGAAGTTAAAAGTCCTCTTTCCTAACTGACCAACCTTATCAACCTTATCTTTTTTTAAAAAAAGAAGGAAAAAAGCACACAAGATGGAACCATTATTCTCTCCTTCCACTTGCTAGTTATTTGAATTAATTCATAAATGAAAAATGGTTGACTTTGCATGATTCTTAATTCTGTCTGGATCCTTGCTTTAGCTTTCTATCTAAAAATACTTAATTGGCATTTTAAGGTATCTTGAAAGAATCTCTAGTGAGAGACACATTAGCATATCCAGCTATCAACTTACATCTTTGTAGAACTTTATCAAATAAAGTGGCCGACATAGCATGGTGTAGTTCCATGTATAGTAAAGGAATTTTTCCCAAGTGTAGATAGAGTGACAAAAACATCTGTCCGGCCAAAAGCAAGCAGAGAGCTTCTGGAGGAATTGTTTTTTATATCTTTAACAGAGGGAGATGTCATGAAAGTAAAGGAAAGGTAATGGTGGAAGAAAAGTGCTGTTGGTCCTTCTTTTTATATTCTTTTTATACCCCACCACAATGCAGAAAGGACAGCACGCTGCCGCCATTCTATCCATCTGTCAGTAGTTTGAGTGAAGTTGCTTATATCACCATTTGTCTCCCAGGTTATTGATCTGATATTTTTCAAACTCAGTAACTGCATACTATCTATAAATTACATTGAGTAAGTGTGTTTCAGTGTCAGACCAAATCCTGACTTGAATATAGTGGTTATAAAAGATCACCCTTTCCGCATATATTCTCTTCATGCCCTTGACCGTTCTGAATGGTTCCCATAAAGCCTGCTATAGCCCAAGGCAGAGTAAAGTTACACACCTGAGGTCTCAGGAGCGGGGAAGGGAGCCTACACGCCTGGCCGGACTGCCTGCTTAGGAGTGAATTTAAAAATACAGAATACGTATGAAAGTTCACTAATCATCTGGAAATTCTGCAAACCAGTTAGTCTCACGGATCCATTTTCTTGAACAGAAAGAAGAAAGGGGCTAAACACATGTTAGTGCAATTCATGGTAAACTGGAGAGAACTCAGGGGTCGTCCCTGTTATAGAAAAGATATTTCGATGTTATAATGTGGTTTCCCTGCCCTTTAAATGTAACTGCTAGAGAACCTCATTAATTTAGAATTAAAGCATTTCCTTAAACTATACCACAGAATGGCTATAATGAACTGTGGAAAGAATTAAAATTAATGGCATAAGACTAGATCCTGTTAATCATTGATAGAATACATATGCTTGGGAGAACTGGTGGCATTTTCAAACATCTGACTACACTCCTGACCTAGTAGAATCAGTGTTGGAGGATGAATTTCCAAACAAGACTTCCTTTCCACCGTTGAGAAAAGATGGCCGTCTGACTGCAGGATTCTCTCCGTCCTGTCAAAACCAGGATCTGCTTCAGCCCCTTGATCCTAAAGAAGCTTCATGACACTGGAAGAAAGCTAATTGCCTTTAGGAAATCGGATTTCTAGAAAAAGAAAGAAAGAAAATGCATCTTAACACCATATTTTAAAAATGTAATTTAAGCAGTACATGCTATAAAATGGCAAGAAAAAAAGATCCAAAAAAACCCTTGCCTTTATATCACCTATATTGTTTTTTATCAATTTCAGTGTATCTTATTATTGCATTTTTTGCACATCAGTTGTACTCAGTGAAAATGTAAAAGTTTCTTGTGTGGTTTTTCTAGCCTTTTTCTTTTTTAATATTTCAAATACTCTCTACATTCTTAGAAACGATCTACCGATTTGCTGGGGGCAGTCTTGTACATCTGTGCAATATTTTTAAATAACTCATTTCTTTCATTCCCTGTCAGCTTTCTTTCAGTTTCTGCCCATTTTCTTCCTCAGACCATTAAAGATATTGCTATTCTGTCCTCTTCCCCTTGGGACATTGGGGCAAAGAGGGCTCTCCTAAGAACTTGTACACACTCCTTCTGAGACAATGCAGGTTGTTCCTTTCTCTGAAATGTCACATGGGTTCCACTGGTGCACAGACAGATCCCAGTTTCATAAAGAGAGTCCTCCTTTCCTGTAGCTCAGCCCCAGGGAAGGGTCTGCCTGTGGCAGAGTCTGAAACTCAGACTGCCGTGAATGCATGTTTAGGTGGAAAGAGAAATACAACAGGGAAAGGAAGGGGGCAAGAAGCTCTCCTTACTCACTGTGCTGTGTATACCTCCAGCCCAAAGATTTGTCAAAGAGGATGTACACTGACTCCAGATGGCAACACAAGGATCTGTGGGATTCGCTAGTAAGAAAAGAGTTATAGGGAATCATTAATTTCTACTGTTTGTTCTCCTTATCTTTCCCAGCCCTTCATTTAATTTCAGAAGACTCTGTTCCATCATTCACTACATCTGTGCAAGCAAATATTTTGTTTGACCTGATTAAAGAAAAATTCCTTGGCATGCTTATAGAAAGTAAACATTTCTAGCTCTACATAATTTCTTTTGGAGTCTGAAAACTTACAAGGGATTAAAGAATGTAAAACTGGGGCTCCTGGGTGGCTCAGTCGGTTAAGCGTCCACCTTCGGCTCAGGTCATGATCTCAGGGTCCTGGGATCGAGCCTCCCATCAGGCTTCCTGCTCAGTAGGAAGCCTGCTTCTCTCTCTCCCTCTGCAGCTCCCCCTGCTTATGCTTGCTCTCCCTCTCTCTCTCTGTGCCAAATAAATAAAATCTTTTTGAAAAGAATGTTAGACAATTATAAATTGAATCTGAATTTTTAGTCAGCTTAATTTTCATAGTTCATCTGCATATCAAAGTCAGGGAGGTAGAACTCAGTCAAGTTCTTCAGGCTACATTAAGATAAATGAGGATGAATAAATGTGTCTACACTTTTGGCCTCAGTTAAATTTGAGTAATTTAAGTTCGAGGTAGCCTTTAACAAATACGAAGAAACTTACGGCTACCTTCATATCAAGGAATATGATCCATATATGTTAATGCCTTTGCTGGTGCTACTTAAGGTCCTCTCAGAATTTGTTTTCTTTTCAAGTTCTACAGTTTCAGTTACCTTTAAGAACTTATTTCGCCATTGTTGAGTGGTGAAAACACCTCAAACTACAGCTGACCCTCGAGCAATGCAGCGATTAGGAGAGCCAAAGCCCCCACCAAGTCAAAAATTGACGTTTAACTTCTGACTCCCCAGAACTTAACTACTAATAGCTGACTGTTGATTAGAAGCCTTACTAATAACATAAACACTCAATTAACACATATTTTATATGTCACATGTATTATACACTATTCTGACAATATAGTAAGCTAGAGGAAAGAAAATGTTATTAAGAAAAGCACAAGGAAGAGAAAATAGATTTAGATTACTGTACTGCATTTATAAAAAAAAAAAAAAAATCTGCATGTAAGTGGACCCATGCAGTTCAAACCCCTGTTGTTCAAGGGTCAACTGTATTGTCAATTTTGGCTCATTAGAAAGCTGCTATTTCTTTTAACACAGAGTAAAACAGAGCATGGACAATAATTCAGTTAATTTAATCAGCATAGACAGCTAATTTATGTAATCCAGCTCCAGAAATCCACTTTGAGGCAAATTATCTGTATTGACTGTCAACACTCATCATATTAGCAAGGTTTCCCACTTCACTTTGTATTGAGAAGCCAAAAGGATTTATTCAGTTTAATTTGTGTAAGACTCCCAGCAGAATACTTGCATCCCGCGCCCACAAACAAAACCCTGCATGCTCCACTCCCCTTAGATGCAACGGTTCAGAGAGATATATTTATATTTATCTTGCAATTGGAACTACCTGAAAAATGAATCAAAATAAACATGGCATAGCATCACCTTTTTTTTTTTTTGAGAAGAATAACTTAGATTTTTTCTTTTCTTCCCCCCAGATAAAATAAATGTCTGTATTTGTGGCAAGCAGCCATCTTGTTAACTTGGAAGCCATCTGCCTAAAGATAAAAAAAGCAGGATGAGGGTAGCATCAGTGTGTTCCAGGGTGGGGAACACTTTGTATGCAGTCTCCTTGGGGGTTGTTGATAAGGAGAAAAGCCCAATGGTCTCATGGCCCTATTAGCACCATTGTAGCTCTTTAACACGGGCACTGTTGGAGGCCATGAGCATGATGGCTGCGGACTGCACAATATGCTTTTCTTATATTTTGAGAGACGGTAATGTTCTGTACTGTGAGATCTACTTGGTTCTGAGAGAAAATCTGTAGCTCTGTTTCAGGAAGGGATAAAAGGCATACGAGTCCAATTTTTTTTTAATCACCTTTTCTTCCTTCCAAGAGGTGAACTTATCAGAGGCTCGTATTCTGAAGAGAATCATTATGATAAAAGGAACTGGTCAGGCATCGCCATTTAAGTTTACCCTCTTTTAGCATGAGTCCCCACTAGCCTAATGTAATGGACTAATGTATTCTTTTGCAGCTGGATGAAGGCTGGTTGGAAGATGAAAGGAACGAATTCTTAGAGGAGTTAAACCTGGAGGTGCTGGAAGAACAGCATAACGACGCGATGCCGTGCACGGCCAAGGAGGTGGAGCAGGTAGGCCAACGATTTGAGCTACGTCGTTTGAAAGGTTGCTGGGTTTTTTTTCTTAATATGTAACCATAAATGGAGTAAAAAACAAAATCAAAGAGTTTGATCAAACCCCTCTGTAAGGGTGATTTTTTAGAGCAGATGGACATCTCAAATGAAGCAGAGGGAATAAATACAATTTTTTTCTATGAAGATCCTTCTAGCTTGGAAAGTTTTGGGACCATTGTTGCCAGAGTACAGTAAGATTCAAATGTTGACCCAGGTACTGTTCGGCCTAATTCAGAAATTTAACAGCAAAAATATGCATTGCTTTTCAGTATGCCAGCTGGAGACAAACTATAGCGCATGAGATAACCCCTCTCCCCAAAATTAATTTTATAATTTAAAATATTAATGTGGCTTTTTGAATATTTAGACGACTGTAAGATGATGATGACATGATGTAAGCCATCAATCTTATTTATGGTATTGGTATCGTGGTCCTACCTATATACTCCGCAACAGGAGTCCCTCTGTTTGACATCATTGATATCATCTCGCCTTAGGGTCCCTAATCATTCAAGCAAAAATGCTGAGCTCCTCCTGTGTCCCAGGTGCCACTCTTGATCCTGAGCATACAAATTAAAATGAGCAAAGTTTCTGCTCTTAATTAATTCACTGCTAGTGAAAGATTACAGCAGGGCTTGTGGCAAACTGAGTCTTGGGATTCTTTTGTGATTGTTGTTGTTCCTATGGGATAAAAACAAGATCAATATATCCGAGATTTTTTAGGATGAATTCATGTCATGCATCTGCCTGATTTAATTTTATGAACACTTTTGCTGTCAGTTTATTGATCTATTTAATTATCACCTTAGTCTCCACATGAATTCTTAACACATTCTAAAAGATAGTTTAAAAAAAAAAATCTGGGGCAGTTAGGCTGAGGGACATGAAGCACAAACAGCCTGTCACTCTCCCAAGCTGCACGGCGGACTATACCACCTTGCTCGCGTTCCATAACAGAGACAACGCGTATGTGTAAGGGCACGTGCCCGTAGAGTAAATAAATCGTTGGATTGCAGACTGCAGTGTCAAAGCCGCGTGCACTGTACGTGCTGAGCATTCACGCTCATGGGCCACTTCGCCAACAGAAGTTCAGGCTCGAGAGTGATGCCGCTACCGTGGTGATTGCTTTTCAATATAGGCAGGACGGATTGAAATTCTTATGTATGACTTCGACGCTGGCCACAAATAAAGATATTTTTTGGTGGCAGCTGCTGGTTACAAGCAAGAAAGTCCTCGCTCCAGGCTTTTTCTCTCTTAGATACAAAATGTGACCTGATACAGAATTGACAGGAGGATGTTAGAATAAAGAAAGAAGGGAGAAATCCTGTCCAGGTGAAGTGATATGGTGTCAAATGCTGCCTACTCATCAGATGTAGTACAAATGCTGGGTCTTTTGAGGTAACACTAGATGTCCCTGAGGTTAGATTCTCATTGTGTGGAAATTTTTCTTCACCATGAGACTGAAAAATGATAAGAAGTACAGAAACCTTTAAAAGTCCTTTGCCCTTATAAACAATAACACTACATTAGAAATGTCTTGGTAGAAGCATTGCCTGTCACGGTAATAATTCCATAAGGAAATGATAAATGATAGAGTGACATTACATTAGAAAGTAGGAATTCTAGGTTTGGGAATGGAAAACACTTTTTTATTTTCACACTCACTCACAAACTGGTGACTGAAGAAAGGGAAATTCTATTTAAAAAAACCCAAAATGTATATCCGTACTTCAAAAGTAAAATCCATATACACATTAAAGTTTCACTTTACATACTGTCCTTGGTGTTAGGGCTGCTGTTGACACATCGTGGAATATCTCCCTTAGCATAATTTGTCTGTATCCTTGGCACTCCCCATAAAAATAAAATTAAAAAAAAAACTAGCCTTCTTGTATTTTTAAGCTCATTAAAGATATGAAAAAATATAAATGTGAATAACGTGGTATATTGACTCAGGTGTCCAATATCAATAATACCCTCTGGAGGATTTATGGCACATGTGACTGTCACCACATTGGATCCTTTCATCAGCTTACAGCAAGGAACGAAGAGATGTACCAAGCGCTCCACTGTTAGTCACCATTACTTATTTAGAACATTGGGTTTCGTGTTTTTTTTTTATCAATATGACATTTAAAATCTCAGTATATTTTCAACAAATTAGGAAAACTTCTTTTAGGAAAAGACTGGGAATCCTTAAATAATATTATACTTGGTTATGTTCTGTCCTCTGCAGTTTATGTTACATTTTGTTCTGTTTCTGTGGAAGAAAATAAAATAGTTTTCTTGAGAGACTCTTTCATGCCTGTTTTAGAATAACTTTTCTTATGCATTCTGTCCTTCTTTAACACTAACAGGCTTAATTATATTTAATTGTATAATTACATCTGCTAGAGGAAGACATATACATAAAATGGTGAGTAAGCTTATACATAAAGGAAATACAAGGTAGAAACTGCCATGTAGACTAGTGTATGATAAGTGATGGAGGAAAAAATAACTTCACCCTCTTCACAAAGAAAGAACTACATATGCATCCTTTTAGGATAGCAACAGCTAATTGTTCTGCACGAAAGCCAAAAATTACCAAGGAATAAAGTTTACATATGAAGTGTGTATTCACAAATATGTCATAAGTATATTTTTTGATATTATGCCCACATCTGGCAATCAATGCTGCTCCGATCTTCATGAGAAATGTCACTTTGAGTAGAATAAAATTCACCTCTGAAGGAAATTACCGGTTGAGCGTAGAAAAATAATTTTAAGCAAACCAAAGCAGTCCTAAGATGACTTTGTTGCTTTTGAGCAATGTGATTTAGAGACGCACTGAGGGCAGGGCACACGTATGCAGGAATGTGGCATCCCGGACATAGAAGAAATCCTGACTCTGGGGGATGGCACTGGCTTTTTCTACTTCTCTCTGGGCCACTAATAAGCTGAATCCATCTGGGATTAAAGTTCCTCATCAATAGAGAGAAGGACCAAGGCTCCAGTACCAACCTATTCCTGAAATACTGTGCTGTCTGGCTTACCTTACCAGTGTGTTATTAGATCAGCGAAGTTTCTTCTGAACTTAAAGTTCAGGAAAAAATCTTCATAATAAGGTGACGCGGCTTCAGAACTCCAGGCCTCATACTGCAGAAGACCAGTTAGACCATCTGTCTCATTCATCCTTTTGTGTGCTACCACCTCAGAGACTCATAAAGTCACTTCATTTACACACCTTCACGTCAGTTTCCCAAGTAAGAGAGGACCTTAAGGTAAGAATCATTTATTTAAATGTGGCCTGTTTTATTTATCCCCAAGTCAGGTCTCCAGGCAGCTTTGGTTTTCTTTATTTCAATTCATAAAAAGCTGCCCTGAGTGAATTGTCTTTATTTCTAAAATGGTTAAGGACACTAAAATGAGAACAGCTTTCTAGAAACCGTGCCTTTGCCAAGAAGCATCGCTTTTTTTTTTTCAAGCAAGTTTTGCAACAGCCAGTGTTTTTCAAAATAATCGATTTTCTTTGATCTCTCAACTTTATTTTCTCAGCCAAAAAAACAAGAAGAAGAAGAAGGCACAACAGACACGGCAACATCATCCTCCAACAACCATGAGAAGGACAGTGGAGTGGGGCGCACGGATGAAAGCTTGCGGAACGATGAGAGCTCAGAGCAGGAGAACGCAGCTGAGGATCCCAACAGCACCTCTTTGAAGAGCACGAGAGAGCTGGGGCAGAGCCGAGACACTCTAGGAAGCGTTGAACTTCAGTGCAATGAGAGCTTCGTGTCTGGCGAATACATTGACTCTGACTGCACTGGCAACCCAGACGAGGAGTGTGAAAGATTCCGACAGCTCTTGGAGCTCAAATGCAAGATTCGAAACCACGGAGAGTATGACCTATATTACTCGAGCAGCACAATAGAATGCCGTCAAGGGGAACAAGAGGGAGTGGAGCACGAGCTACAGTTGCTTAATGAAGAACTAAGAAATATTGAACTGGAGTGCCAGAATATCATGCAGGCTCACAGGCTCCAGAAAGTGACAGACCAATATGGAGACATCTGGGCTTTGCACGATGGAGGATTCCGGAATTATAACACCAGCATAGATATGCCACGGGGAAAACTAGATGACATCATGGAACACCCAGAGAAGTCGGACAAGGACAGTTCTAGTGCTTACAACACAGCAGAAAGCTGCAGAAGCACCCCACTCACTGTGGACCGTTCCCCTGACAGCTCGCTTCCAAGAATGATCAACCTCACCAATAAGAAAAACCTGAGAAGCACAATGGCCACCAATCGGTCTTCTTCTGGACCGAGCAGTAAAGAGTCGACCTCTACCAAAGCCAAAACCATTGAACAAGGCTGCAGCATGGAGGGCAAGGAGAAGATTTCAGAAAGCGACAAGCTTTCTGATCAGGAGAAAACCAGCAGTGAACACATCCCTTACCTGTCTCCTTACCACAGCTCCTCATACAGATATGCCAACATCCCAGCTCATGCCCGGCATTATCAAAGCTACATGCAGTTAATTCAACAGAAATCTGCAGTCGAGTATGCTCAGAGTCAGCTGAGTTTAGTGAGCATGTGCAAGGAGTCTCAGAAGTGTTCAGAGCCCAAGATGGAATGGAAGGTGAAAATCAGGAGCGACGGGACACGGTACATAACAAAGAGACCAGTGCGAGACCGGATTCTGAGGGAACGTGCCTTAAAGATCAAGGAGGAGCGTAGTGGCATGACGACGGATGATGACACCATGAGCGAGATGAAAATGGGCCGGTACTGGAGCAAAGAGGAGAGAAAGCAACACCTGGTCCGGGCCAAAGAGCAGCGTCGGCGCCGGGAGTTCATGATGCGGAGCCGCTTGGAGTGTCTTAAGGAGAGCCCCCAGAGTAGCAGTGAGGGCAAGAAGGAGATCAACATCATTGAACTGAGTCACAAAAAGATGATGAAAAAAAGAAACAAGAAAATTTTGGACAACTGGATGACAATCCAAGAACTGATGACCCACGGGGCCAAGTCTCCTGATGGCACACGAGTTCATAATGCCTTTTTGTCAGTCACCACTGTATGACCGAATGAATGGGATGCAACTGATTTTAGGAGGGTGCTACCAGTTTGGGTAGCGTATGATTGCCTCGTTCAATGTGGCGTTTTTATATATATTTCGTGACTCTTTATAGTTTAAATTTTTTGTAAGCAAAAATACCTGGTAATTTTTCATTTGTTTTTCGTATACTTGTACCTTCTTTTTGGCCAAGATCTTTCCTTAACTTGTGATATATTCATATTACTCATTTATATATATTAAAAACAAACAAACAAAAGGAAAGGAAACAAAAAACTTGAACAAAAATACTGAGGAGCCAATTAATTTCCTATTTTAATGTATCTATTGTAAGTTAAGATCTGGATTTATTTCTCTAGTTTACTTATTTTCTACTTTAAGAACAACTCAATGCCAAAACATTTCTATGCTTGCTTCCTGGCATAATACATATTAAATCAACCCTGTTAATAAATCATGTGCCACATCTTGTCTTATACATAAAAACCACGTCTTTTTAACATCCCGTTGTGCATTTAACACATAAATGGCCGTTGTCTTTGTCTCAGTAAAGTGTAGGTGGACAATCTTCCTGTGGTATGTAGTGACATTGGTCATGTAGCTAGAAAATCGTGGTAATTGTGACAATAAAAAATAAATTATTGATTATCCTTATGAAAAGTTATCAAGGAGTGTTTTATTTTCATTGTCCACTATGGTTACCAGATTTCAAATTAGTTATGTATGTATACTATTTAGAAGACTCCTAATTGTGAATTATAAAATGTGTACATTTTCTATCACTTTTTTCCAATAAAATTGTCTTGAAATACTTCCCATAAATCATTGTGTCACATATTCTTACCAGGATTGAATTAGATAATATATGTAAAGCATCCAACAGATGCTAACTAAACATCCGAAAAATATGAGTTTATCTCCCCTTGCCTCCCGTGAAAGGTAAAGCCAGGAAAAATTTAGGGAAAGACATGGATACTCCACTGAAGTATCTGACGATGTTTATAATGCCACTAAGTGTATTAGTTGGCTTGGGCTCCCATAACAAAATATCCTAGGCTGGGTAGCCTAAACAACAGGAATTTATTTCTCACAGCTCTGGAGGCTGGGAGGTCCAAGATCGAGATGCTGGCAGCTTCAGCAACTTTGGTGAGGGCTCTGTTCCTGTCTCGTAGATGGCCACCCTCTCCCTCTGTCTTCGGATGGCAGAGATGCAGAAAGGAAGCTGTCTGCTATCTCTTCTTATAAGGGCACTGAACCCCTCATAAGAACTCCACCCTCATGACTCCATCTAAACCTAATTATTTCCCAAAGGTCCCATCCCCAAATACCATCACATTGGAGGTTAGAACTTGTTCAAAATAGGAATTTTAGGGGGACACAATGAACTCTATAGCACTACATGCATTTATTTAGTTGCTCATTTGGGAATACATTTGGGAGAATCATCTTTTTAATAATTTCCAGCAGAGTCAACTATAAATGCCTTATATGTCAGTTTATGAGAAAGTGAGATTGCTAGATAACCAGGTTCTTTAAATCTAGCTTTGCATCATAAAAACCATATATATGTCGATTGTGATGCCTCCAGAGTAAAGGCCAAATCGGCCACGTACATGCAAACATGAGTTCGATCCCATGTTCATTCAACACAAGAGACTGTTGGAGACACAACATCTGAATATTTCTGAAGCTACTTTCCTGTTTAAAAAAACGACAGTGGCTTCTTATTAGCTCTTGAATCAGACTCTGATGCCTTGGCCTTATAATCCAGGCCCTTCATTCACTTGCCCACTTTGCCTACTGCTCCTCCTTTTTAGGTCTTGTCTGAGTTTATTCCTGGCTTCCCGTTTCTACTCTAGTTATCTTATTCTCTTCTCCTGCCTGAGGTTCCTGTGCCAAATTCTACACTTCCTTTAGAGCGTAATCACATAGACGTTTTCTCTTTGGAGCTCCTTTTGATGACGCCAGATTTTCTCAGCATTCTGGCATATACTAGATGCACCTGCGGTATTGTTTTACCTCTCTTTTTCAAATCCTGTTTATTTGAATCCCATGCCTAGAATGTATTGTCTCCCTGCATGGATTTTAAGTTCATGGAGTTCGGCCCTTGTGTCCCCCTCTGTCTTGGCAAACCTCTGTAGAATGCTATTTGAATACCAATGACTGCTAGTTGAATTAAATTGTTATATTCGTTTCTCTCTCTCCTCCACATATGGGTCCTTTTGTTACTGTTTTCCTTACTCTCCTACCTTTCCAAGTTCTTATCTCCTGAAGGGCTGTTACATAGATAGAAAAAAAATGAATCTTACTTACATACAATAAAACGCTGGACTCCGAAATTTTTAAGATAAGTGACAGCAATAGCAATCTAAGGCAACTGAAAATTTCATCACTTCCAACTTTAGCCATTCTTAATACAATCAACAAGACTACTCTGAATGCACCTGGAGTTTTTAAAATAAGAATGTCTATCTTAAAACCCAGTTTTTTTTCCTGACCTAATGCCTGTGGTTATTGTCTATCCTCTTGACATAACTGGGTTTAAATATTCACTGTATCCAAATTACTCCTATAGATATATGTGATTTGGAACCAACATGTAGATTTTTCCAGAAGAAACATGGACACATCTCACAGAATGCAGTGTTTCCAAAGTTACCAGTTTAATTTTATTTTTATTAAGGCCAAGTGTTCTTGCCAATTTTTAAAAAATGTGATGTTGGTATTTTTCATGTCTGTGTTTATACATTCTACAAGTTGAGAAATGTCTTTTTCAAAATTCAGTGAAAATCTGTGTTATGTTTTTATCTTTTTACGTAACGTATCTTTGTGCTAAACATGTTTTTTTTAGTAAATGAATAATAAATCTGCTGCTCAGCAAAGAAAAATAATTGGTTATATGTGGGATATTTTATTTCAGTTCAGAAGAAATATGTGAATGTAAAGAAAAAAATATCTTACATGAACTTACCTTTGAAATTTCATATTTTTATTGCTTTTTATACTCAAGATGTGTCAGAAATTGGTTTTAGAATCCCTATGTGCATGACCTAGGGGGTGGAAAATAATGCATATTCAACGGACATCTCTTCGGGGCATGCCATGAAGAAGGCCACTGTTGCCATCTTCTTTTGTGCTGATTGTCCTTCTCTGAAGACAGAACGTGGGCTGAGGCAGGACTCCTCTAACATAACTTTTCCATAGCTACCTACTGATTTAACCCATGTCTTATTGGTGTGACTAGATCTTCCACCTGAACACATTCTTTTTATCACTCCAGTGAGCTTCCGCTCTCTGCTTCAAATTCTTTGCTTTGTGATGGGTGCTATTGTTCACTTGTTCTTTCATGCTTATCACCTAAGTCTGCTCGAATTTCTTTTACCTGGTCAGTCAAAAAGCAGTGTTATTTTTTCTTTAAAATGTGTCAAGTTATCTTCAGTACCCTAAATCACCTTTGGCTGGACTGTCACTGTTTCATGCCTAATTACTATAGCAGATCTCTACCTGGTCTCCCTGTGTACCCTTTCCCGTCTATCCTACATATGATGGCAACACTTGGCCTCCTAAATGTCACTTTCCTCACTTGCTTAGATACCTTCAAGAGTCTTTCTGAGCAAGGGATACAATCTGAGTGCCTGAGACTATTATCTAAGGACTTCCATAGTTTAACGTCAACCTGTTTTTCCACCTGATCTCACACTTTTCTCCAGGAAGGACTTCCAACTCAGACCTCAGGAAACCTGTGCCTGGAGTAGATGAATAATTTGATGCACCTTCAAACTAATATTCTTTAAATTCTAATTAAATGTATTTTCTATTCATTTATTATACTCTTATTAGTTAATATCCATTATTTTTCTATTTCTATTAATCATTAATATAGCTGATGTAATATAACTAATATAGCATCATAATTATTATTAAGTAATTTTTATTAATTTTCAATTAATAAAGAACATTGCAACAGGTTCACTGACTAATTCACTTATAAAAAAAGAAAAACAGTTAAAAAAAAAGTTTCGCCCAGCAAATTATTTCTCACTTATTGGAAGTTTTGGTTTTTTTTGTTTTCTATCATTCTTTTCAAAATGTATGTCTTTGGAAGTACATTAAAGGACTTGGACTTTAGATAGAACAAACCATTTTCTCCTATAAATATGCATGATATGGTTTCAGAATTTCAGTGCGTACTGACTACCGGAAGGCGCTGACAAAAATAACTGACCAAGATTGTCACCTAGTAAGGAGAACTTTGAAATTTTTTGCTCTTTTGTTTTTTGCTGTTTCCACTCAAGTGGGCTGCCCTTTCCAGCCAAAGCAGAGCCAGTTCACACAACAGCCCTGCTAAGCGTTTGCTTTAGTCAGACATGCCTCCCCACAGTTTTTCAAACACACCATTCTCATTTCCCACACCACTCTTTGTTGTGTTTTGAGTGTTAGACAAAACCTTCTCTTTTCTCCCTGTCCATCCTTCCATCACTGTTTATTTCCTATCTTCCCATCTCTCCGGGAAACCTGCCCTAACTCTTGCTGGCAGCCACTCTTATTTCTAAACCCTCATAGATGGTATTGTCTTAACACTCACTTGACTTTCTACCCGATAGTGTCTAGAATTTTTTTCCTATAATGTGTCTGTCATGAGGATGGTGTGTTGCACAGTCACCATTGCCACATATGTCCTTCTGGCATTTCTTCTGTTTTACCAAACAGCAGCTGCTCAGGATTTTGGGTGCCATGCATATTTTTACACGTCCTAGTCAATGGTGTTGTGTTGCAAAAAAAGCGTTACTTCTGGGTTCATGGGCCATCTCTAAGCTAGAGTCCTGCTCATTATTCAGTAGCCCACTACATGTTTTTAACTTATTAATATCCACTACTTACTTTCTGCCTCCCTGCTCTGCCACTTACTAGGTTTATATTCGCAGGTAAGTTACTTAAGCTTGCCACGGCTTAGCAGAGTGGAGATCATTATAGACTTTTTCGTAGGTTGAGAATTAAATGGGTTAATACATGTAAAGAAGTTTGATAAGTACTGGCACAGAGTGGGCACTCAAGAGATATTACCTATTATTTTTACTTATAGGTGATGTGTATCACCTGTGGGTGATGTGCTGTGAATTCCATAGCTACTAAGCCTTAGATCCCGAATGCAAACTCGTGATAGCCTGCCCCCAAAGTTTCTCTTCTTCCACCACTTCCAGCCTCCCCATTAATTAAGAATGGCCATTAGAGTGAATGCAACTTGTTCACTAAGCTCCATTAAGTTCTGCTTCAAACGGAGTGCAGACACTTGACACCATTTTCTTTGTGTCATCAAATGTGCTGAACTTCTTTGCTTGGTTCTACTTTACCAGTCAGACTATTTTTTTAATTGCATGTTGTCTTTGGTGGGGAATTATGATGGTAGATTTTGGTTTTGTTTCAGCTAAGCAGTACATAACTACATTCTGTTTCAAATTTATTATTACCCCTTTCTACTGGGCTGCTTGCCACGTCCACAATCAGAAATGTGCCATTGTTGTAAAGAACCTCTTGGATATCCATTTATGGGATTGTCACTAGTCTTTACAACCCGGTATTTTAATAGGAAGCATAGTCAATGCTACCTATTCAAACCTAAAATGCGTTTGAACAAGAAATCTAATAAACCAAGACATTTATTTAACTTCACCTCTGTGGTGGTGATAAGAATAGATTCAATGGGATGCAACTGCCCAGCATACCTTGGAATATTTGTCAGGCACTCTAGGAAGCAAAGCCTACTCAAATGTTTCCATACACCAGCCCTACCCTGATGTTCTCATTATGGTAGGGTCAGCGAATATAGCATAGTTGCTGTTTGTGTCCATTTCATTTAGCCTGACTTCTTTTTTGAAACAGAGGACTCTAATCAGAAAATCAATTGGATGGAGGACACAAAAAATAGAAATGGTGTAAAATGCTTAAGAGAAGGAAATGTGTTTGGGAGCCTACAATGTTTAATGTGTTAGAGGCTTTACATGGGTCATTAATAAACTTTTTGTCTTCGGGAGACGAAGGAGGAACACCTGAAATCTGACTGTACTGAGAAGTCAGGGAACACAGGAGGGTTAAGAGAGGTGAGGGCTTCTTCCTCTGGGCTGCCACCACCTTCAGGAAGCCCTCTCTGCCCTCATAGCCCTGCATGATAACTCACCCATGGGCCAGTACTCATCATTTCAAAGATCCTGAGCAAGCTGAGTTTCTATTTTCTCATCTATAAAATGGTAATATTGGAATAAATGATCTCCAAAGCCCATTTTTTTCTAACATTCTAAAAATTGGCAATAGATAACAAAACATTTTATTCCAAATTTCCTTTTGTTGCACCCATCATAGTGAGTTATGGAGCTATCTTGGGTAAATTTCATCTGCCTCTGAGGCAAATAAGGACTTTTTCAAAAGGAAAATAAGAAAGCAATCCATCAGTGTAAAATAATGCCTACCCACTCCTTCCATTATTCACCCCCCCAAAAAAATTTTAAGCCATTTTCATTATGACTGCTGCCCTCTGAAAGATTACATATGCATGGTACACTCTAGAACATCAAGGAGTCAGGATTTAGAAGAGAGACCTTCATCTGCAGAATCTTTTATATTTATAGAGAAGATGGGAAGGGGATGGGCTTGTGCACCATTTGGATAATTCTTGGCTTTGTAGGAGAGGGTACAGCCCTGCTGACATGAGAAAGCTTGTTGCGGGGGTACATGGGGGAAAGCCGCTGTGGGTCATCCAGCAGACACGTTGGCTAGTTTCTCACACAAGCTATGGCTGGAATTTAAGTTATGAGAAGGGTGGGAGAGTTGGGCAGGAGCCAGGTCATGAAGAGTTTCACATGCAAAGAAGTCGGGGGGTGTTAAAGTGATCAAATCTGTGTTTTAGAAAGATCCATCTATTAGCAATTTAGCTGAAGTACTGGGTGCAGAAACATTTGGACGAAGGACAACTGGTTAGGAGACTGTTTGTTCCACTGACATGGGAGAAAAGAGAGAAGAGCTTGAATAAGGGGCCAATAAGGGAGGATCTGACCGATGAAGGGAACTAGAGATGCAGATTTGGACGCAGATTAGAGATGCAAGAAAAATACAGAACCCCAGTTAACTTTGAATTTCGGAAAACCAGTGAATAATTTTTTAAATGTAAGTATTCATTGGAAACATATTAAAAATCATAGTTCATCTGAAATTTTCATTGAATTAGGCATCCTGTAATTTGTCTGGCAATCCTTTTAGGAAAGTAGAATAGCCAGGTCTTGGGAAATGACAGGATATAGAATAGGAGCTAAGCAGAGGGAGGAAGAAGTTGAGGATATTGTCCAGGTTTCTGCTTACGTTACTGAGTGAATGGTGGTACCACTCGGCAGAACATACTTAACCTGAGAAAGGTGCTCTGGAAGAAAAACAATTCAGTCTTGGGTATGTTGACTTTAAGGTGCCAATAAGACAATCCGAAAAGAAATGTCTAATGGGCAATTTAAAAAGCAGATATGGGGATGCCTGGTGGCTCAGTTGGTTAAGTGTCTGCCTTCAGCTCAGGTCATGATCCCAGGTCCTGGATCAAGGGCCATCTGGCATTGGGCTCCCTGCTCAGCGAGGAGTCTGCACCCCCCTCTGCCTGCCACTCCCCCTGCTTGTGCTCTCAATCTCTCTCTCTCTGACAAATAAATAAACAAAATCTTTTTCAAAAATAAATAAATAAAAAGCAGATATGAAATTCAGAATAGGAGACGGGGACTGGAAGAATATGTGCTGGGGGCACCAATCATACCATCCTCTGTTTTGCTGTTTGTTGTTGTTGTTGTTGTTGTTGTTTTCTTTTACCTAGACCCTTCTATGGCCACAAAAGTCTGGTTACCAGGAGAGGAGCAATGAACAGAAACCTAGTAAGTGTCAAGGAAGTGAGAGATATATCAAATTTTCATTGTCTTTCTTCCTCCTGTGCCCCGGGGAGCAGGGGTGGTTTGCAAATATCATATCCAAGCTTCGTTAAAAGTAGAAGACAAGAGCATCCCATTCACATGTCCCCTCAGCCAAGCCTGGAGAATGGATTTTAGAAACATTCCCAATAGAATTTGGGGAAACACTCCATAACCAAATACTTAACTATTTCTTCAGTGAAACATATGATCATTTAAACTACAACTAACCCCATGCAATTTCAAGGCAGATTTTGCAATCCAATTATATTTATGGAAAAAAATATTTGGTGGCCAGAGATTTATGAATTTTAGATTTGCAGTTGAAGATTATGATCTTTATGTACATCAATGAGAGCATAACTGAACAAACCCTCTTTATTTAATATAATTCCATATTAATCCATAAGGAGTTTCTTCTTTCTTTTGTTCTCCTCCTTTTTAAAGGGAATTGTGTTACACTATATTGATATACCATAAATGTATTCATCTATCACCCATTTATGTATATTTTGATCGTCTCTAATCTTTAACTACTGCAATCAATGCCTTAACTAATAACCTTATAAAGATATCATTTCCTGCATGAGGGAGTACATCTCAGGCTTCTAGAAGTAGAGTTGCAGGTTCAAAGTGTGGGCACATTTGTGATTTTGATGGTTACTGTCATAAATACTGCCCTCCACAAAGGTGGTACAGTTTCAACAGCTACCAGCAGAGTATAAAAGGACCTATTTTCCCTCCTTCCTTGCTGTGACATTTTGGGCCTGTTTTCTTCCTCGTGCATTTCCTTTCCCCTACTCTGCAGATGCCCTTGGATTAGAATGTCCAAGCTCTCATGTCAGCTGGACTCAGTCAATGTAAGCAATGACAGGAGAAAGGAAGACAGGGGGAAAGGAAGGGAAAGTCATGGCATTTTTCCTCTTCTGCGATAATATCCAGGTGTTGTGGGGCTTCAACATTCAAAGGTTCTAATTAAAAAAATAAATTTAAAAATTATGAGTTCAAGGGGCACCTGCGTGGCTCAGTCGGTGGAGCGTCTGACTCTTAGTTTCAGCTGAGGTCATGATTTTATGGGTCATGGGATCAAGCCCTGCATTGAGTTCTTGCCCTCTGCCCCTCCCCCTGCTCGTGCAGGTGTGCCTGCACTCTCTCTCTCTCTCTAAAATAAACAAATACTTTTAAAAATTTTGAGTTCAAAATTAGACAAAAAAGTAAATATTCATTAGAACATAAAAAGAAAATACAAACAACTACAAATTTTGTAAAGTTTATCACAAAATTTTTAAATTAAGATTTTATTATCTGCCAAACATATATGTTTAATATCTATTCCTTCTGTGTTTTTTGCTACCTACACTTAGATCACTTCTTTAAATGACACTTATTTTGTGATTATTAGTATAGAGAAAATAGAAAGATAATTCAATCTTTCCTTTATCATAGTTGACCAAAATGTGATTTCTGATAGTTTAAAACATTTCATCTTCTGAACCTATATTGGTAATGTCAAATAAATTTTTAGGATTATCGTGAAATTTGGAAAGACTTTTTCCAGTTTCTTCCATACATGAGCTAAAAACCTTTGAAAATTTTACCCTATATTTGCTTCTAACTGTATATTTTAAAGTTTGTTTCTCCTCCACTACTCATATACTTTTCTTGCCAGGAAGTGTAAGACAAATTCACAACAAAAAATGAGCTCTAGCCCTTCTCTTTTGTATAATATCTCATGGTGAGTTAGAATAGAGGGCATTTCTATAAATATTCCTATGCCAGGACATCTAGAAATAACCTTATAGATATAAAACATAAGTAATTATGTAATTCACCTCTTTGGTCTGAGCCTCAAATATCAATTTAGTCTGAGCTCCAAAAGGTCCATGGCCATTCTATCATCACCTGACATGAGGGCAAATGTGAAAGAAGGTTGAGTGAATAAAAAGCAGTAGTCTTAACTGATGACAGTTACAATATCTTAATTTTACAAAAACATGTGACCATGTGAACCCTCCCCTGAGCCTCTCCCAGGGTCTTGGAGAACAGTTGAAGGACACTGAAGCTTAATTGGCCTCTCCCGCCTCTCTGCCTCAGGCAGCATCTTTGGTAGAAGCTGCATTTCTTCCACAGCTACAGTTCCCAGCAGACAAGCCAACCTTGGCTCCAGATTCCAAGTGACACCAGCCACTGAACACCCATAACACTTGCCCAGGAATGATGCTAGCGTCCCACTATTTCTTAAAGATTTTTTTTTTTTTATTTTTTCGACAGAGATAGAGACAGCCAGCGAGAGAGAGAACACAAGTAGGGGGAGTGGGAGAGGAAGAAGCAGGCTCACAGCAGAAGAGCCTGATGTGGGGCTCGATCCCATAACGCCGGGATCACGCCCTGAGCCGAAGGCAGACGCTTAACCGCTGTGCCACCCAGGCGCCCCCCCACTATTTCTAATTTCTAAATTATCTCATCCTTGACTTTTGCATCTCCCTTGATGGTTTCCCTGCGTTACACTCTCTCTTGTTTTCTTTATTTATCTTTTCAATTTTGTTTTATTTTTATTTTTTTTAGTACACCGTAAGTTTTTAATGTAGTGCTTAATGATTCACTAGTTGTGTATAACACCCAGTACTCATCACCACACGTGCCCTCCTTAATACCCATCACCCAGTTACCCCATCCCTCCACCCCTCCCTTCTGTAACCCTCAGGTTGTTTCCTGGAGTTCAGAGTCTCTCATGGTTTGTCTCCCTCTCTGATTTCTTCCCATTCCATTTTCCCTCCCTTCCCCTGTGGTCCTCCATGCTATTCCTTATGTTCCACATATGAGTGAAATGATATGATAATTGTCTTTCTCTGCTTGAGTTGTTTCACTTAGAATAACACCGTCCATTCCATTCATGTCAATGTAAATGATAGGTATTCATCCTTTCTGAAGCAATTTCTATCCTCCTGCTTTGACTCTAACCAATACTGTTCTTGGTATTAGATATGGTCCCAGTAAACAGGTCCCCACATAAGACTCTAGAATAAAGTTACTTTCCTATTTGTGTGTAAACGTATTCATGTCCTCCTTGAAGATGGAAAATGAGACCTTAGTAATGTGGGCATGCAGTATAACACCTGTAGTTGCTTAGGATTAAGTACCTGTCAAAATCATTATTTGAAAAAATCCAGATAGTTGCTAAATTGCTCCACTTGTCCACTAAGGGAGTGTTGATGATTACAAAGAACGTGGAGTGAGGTAACTACTTTTGACAGCATTAAGGAGTCTGTAAGGGGGAAAACTTTAGGAATGAAGGCCTGCTTTTAGTAGAGATTCACCTATGGCCATCAGAAATAACCACTGGCAGTCTTACAGTGTACCTTACTAGACAAGCTAAGCTTCAAAATGTCTATGGCATCCATATTTCCCTTTTAAGTAGTTTTTAAAATTATTTACTAATGACTTATATTTAAACTTTTGTACCAAAGTAAAGCACACATAGAAAATTCTATAAATTATTACAAAATGGACCCACCTGTATAACCATCAGATAGAACATGTCCAGCACTCCAGAATCCACTTCTCAAATATTACCCCCCTTCCTTTCCAGCTGTAAACATTATCTAGACTTCTAACAGTACAGGTTAATTTTGCCCGTTATTGAAGTTTGTATAATAAGGGTATATATTCTTTGGGTCTGTCTTCTTTTATTCAACATTTGGTTGGTAATGTTGATCCATAATGTTAGGTGTATTTATAGTTCATTGTCATCACTGTGCATATTCTGTCATAAGATTACCACAATTTATATATATATTCTGTAATTGATGAACATTTGGGTTGTTTCCAATTCCTGAATATTACAAATAATACTATGAACATTCTTGTGTACATGGTATAATCATTTTTATTGGGCATATACCTGAAAGTTGAATTACTAGATCTTAGATTATATATGTGTTCAACATTACAGATATGAAACAAGTAATTATAACAGGTTATATTCCCACTAGCAGTGTATAGGAATTCTCAATGTTCCAAATAATTACCAATGTTTGATATTTAAAAAAACTTGGGGCAGAATTTATTTCATTACAGTACTAATTATTCATGCCAGTTCAGAGCATCCTAAGATTATAAGAAATACATATTTTTAGTATGTACACAATTCAATTTGGTGCCCAACAATTTTTAAAAAGTCCCTAATTGTTCTTTCCCTATTTAAATGTTTTTAGCTTCATTGAAATATGTCAATTGGCATATAACATTGTATGAGTTTAAGGAATGCAATATGATAATTTGATACATGTATATATTGTCAAATGGTTACCACAATAAGGTTAATTAATACAACCAACACCTCACATAATTACCATTTTTTGTGGTAAGAACATTAAAATCTACTCTTTTTGCTACTTTCAAGAATACAATACAGTACTGTTAATTACAGTCATCATGCTGCACATTAGATCCAAGAACTTATTCATCTTACAGTTGGAAGTTTGTACACTTTGACCAACATCTCCCCAGCCCTGAGCTCCGGGCAACTACCATTCTACTCTGTTTCTATGAGTTTGGCTTTTTAAAATTTTGCATATAAGTGAGATCATACAGTATTTGTCTTTCTCTGGCTGGCTTATATCATTTGGCATAATGCCCTCAAGGTCTATCCATGTTGCCACAGATGGCAGGATTTCCTTCATTTTATGGCTAAAAAAATATTCCATTGTATGTATATATACCACATTTTCTTTATCCATTCATCCATCAGTGGATACTTACATTGTTTCCAGGTCTTGGCTATGTGAATAATACTGCAATGAGCACAAGGGTGAAAATATCTCTTCGAGACAGTGATTTCATTTTCTTTGTATATACAATTGGCCCCTGAACAATGTGAAGGTTAGAGGCACCAGCCTTTTGACTCCTCAAAACTCAGCTAATAGCCTACTGTTGACCAGAAGCCTTACTGATAGCACAAACAGTCAATTAGCACATATATTACATGTTATATGTGTTACACATAGTGTTCTTAGAATAAAGTAACCTAGAAAAAGGAAAATATTAGGAAAATCATAAGAAAGATAAAATACATTTACAGTACTGTACTGTATTTATCAGAAAACAATCCGCATGTGAGTGAACCTGTGCATTTCAAGCCCGTGATGTTCAGGGGTCAACTATACACCCCAAAGGGGGATTTCTGGATTGTGTAGCAGTTCCATTTGTAGTTTGGGGTGGAACCTCCATACTCTTTTCCACAGTGGTGCACCAGTTCACATTCCCAGCAATAATGCACAAGAGTTCCATTTTCTCTACATCCTCACCAACACTTATCTCTTGTCTTTTTGATGGTAGCCATTCTAACAGGTGTGAGGTGGTATTTCACAGTGGTTTTGATTTGCATACACCTGATGATTAGTGATGATTAGTGATGTTGAGTACCTTTTCGTGTTTTTGTTGGCCATCTATATGCCTTTCTTGGAAAAATGTCTATTCAAGTCCTTTGCCTATTTTTAACTGAAGTATTTGGCTTTTTGCTATGGAATTATAGTCAGTTTTCCCCCCCATAGTTCACCTTCTGGTACCACAAAAACCCATATCCCTAATCATAGCTAATTGGACCAGAGGGTGGACATCTAACCCAAAGGCATCCAAACTTGAGGCCAGCCATATGACTAAAAAGTGATCTGGTAATATGAGCATTGTCCAAACAAGAATAATGATCAAGTGGATCAATCAGATTTGCTAAAAACTTGGACTGAAACTTTGGGGAAATCATCAGTTACTCGCCAATGTATACAGGCATCCAGAGAGAAAGAGTCTTTATAATGGTGAAGAACTAGAGTAGGAGTTTATGCATTCTCAAAATAGGAAAATCTTGTGATTATCTAGTTGCTGTCTCCATAATGCTTGACATTGCAGTTCATGCTTTTTTAAGTGATGACTGGTAATAAAATTTCTTCAGTTTAACATGAGGGTTAGCTGTATGATTAAGTTTCTTATATCCCTTCATATTTATGTTGATGATGAATCACCAGTATTATATCAACCTAGGAAAGTCTCCATTTACTGCAACCAGAAGAATCCACCTAAAACAATGTCCTTTTAAACCTCTTTCTATGCATATGTATGATTTTTTTTCTAAAATCAGATCATATGACATAAACTGTTTATGACCTGATTATTTGACTTAGTGATAAATTTTAAATATCTACCTATCTATAACAATAAATGTGTATATGTAGCATTTTCAGTGTTTAGAGTATCTATTATATGGATAAGCCATAATTTATTTAACAGTTGCCTTTTTTCCCTTTCTCTTATTGTTTGTTGCTGGTATAATAACTAATGATCTAATAAACACACTTGTTCATATACCTATGTGTACTAATTTGATTATTTCCTTTGGATAAATAACCAGGAGCAAGCCTGCTAAAGAATGATGTCACTTATAAGACTTTTGAATTATATTCTTAAAATATCCTCCAGAAAGTTATTAACAATTGCATTCTCAACAAACACATGAAAGTGTACAGTTGTATGAAAAATAAATAATTATTTGCTTAGGATCTCACTATCTCTGAGGAGAATCTCTAGTCTCAGTGACTACATTTGCCAAGGGAGGCTTATTATTGAGGGAGAAATTTGGAAGTGAATGGGTCTATTGAACATGAACATGCTAAGTGGCTGGCAAATTTTCAATAATTTGACGGTTGAAAACTTGCTGGAACCACTGCTTTCTACACACTTTTTAGCAAAAATAGTATACACTTCCAGAGGGGTTATCAGAGTTTCTTTCATATGTGGGTTTTGCTTTCATATATAGTTTGAAAGTTCTAACAAATGTTTACTTTCTTTCCAAAATATATTTCTAAGTAAAGGAAGATAAAATAAGGCATTGTCAATATAAGGATATTTCAATTGTGTGACCATATATATATATATATATATATATATATATACATATCTGTATATACATATACATGCACACACAGAGAGAAAGAGAAATAAATATTTGTATAAACAGTATCTGTGTGTGAAAGAAAGTATATATTTGATAGATCTAAGAGGCAGTGTAAAATGATGGCAAGTATACTGAATTAATAATCAAAATACTAGACTCAGCTCTCTACAAACTTTGTGAACTTAAGCAAATTACTTGACCTTTAAAGGGTCAATAAAATAAAATAATCAAGCAATAGGATACAGTCATAAGAAATGAATCAGGCATATTAAAAGGAGACTAGAGCTGTGAATTTCTTGAGAGGACTTAAAAAGTTCCAATGATTTAATTTGCAATCTGTGAAACTTATGACTTAAGTTTTCTTCTAGGTGACCTGACAAAAGCCATATGTGATGGCTGACAATCAGCAAGAAGACCGAGGTTCAGTTCCGTGGTCCCATCGTGGCGTTGGCATTACCCAGGCATTGCTGAGAACTGATGACTTCTCAGTGAGAATCCTGTCAAGAAGGCTGAGTGAATCTTCAAGACTACTGTTTGAATTTAGTCCTGAAAATGTTAAGAAGCATGTAAATAGAAGATCTATTCATCTTCTTCCTAAATGAGGAGTCATACACCGGGAATTAAATTTTTATGCTGGAAGAACCAAAGGTTGACATGGTATTTATGATGGCTGGACCTTCTTTGGCAGGAACTGCAGGAAAAAATTCAAGTAGGAAGTTTAGCAGTCAACAAGCTCATGAAATTCACTAGAGATCAAAACAGTCCCTTTTGGCACTTTAAAGGCTTTCCTCTTATTTTCTGAGGTTATTTAACCTTGCTGCCAGTCTCAACTGTGCATAATATTTTTGTGGCTTTGAAATCACCATCTTAATGGCATATAGATGCTATACAGTGAGCAGTATGAAGTGTATAAATATTCATATCAGTCAAGATGCTGTCACAACTCGGACAGGATGGAATCTCCCAAATTAAAATATAAAAAGGATAATTCCATTTCCCCACCCCTTTTGTCTTTGACTCCATGGTTAAATGACTAGTGAGGATAAAGAAGTGGACCCTGAAATTCATACCAAGTTTCAGGTGTAAGAAATTAAAACTAAGGACCAGTTCAACCCCGACAGTTTAATTTACTTCTCTTAAGATCTTTAATACCAAACTTATCAGTTCTCTCTGTTAGGCATTAACTTGTTAAATGAGTCTTAATTATACATAAGCAGATGGAGATTTGAATTAAAATTACCTTACACTCGAGTGGCTTTAGTTCATTATAACATATCTTCCTCTTAATCATTTAGGCAGTCTCATCATCTTTCATATAGAAAGTTATTAAAATATTCCAATTTCCATATTTCTTCAGATACAGCCACCATTAAATGGCAAGTAACGCACATTAGTAGGTGACTTATACCATCCAAGAATTAGTGAATTATTCATGTCAGGAACAATTTTTGTGCTTTTCTGTCATCTGTAGCATTTTCTTTTAAATACTTTATATTTACTTGATACGTGGAACCTCAACTCATTTAATTTTAAGTACCAATTTTAATTCCATTCCATTTTCAAAGGGATGATGAAAAAGGACACCGTCAGCTTTATTTCGCACTTTGGTTCATCAGAGTCCAGAAAGCAGGGGTACAGGAGCCAGTTCCTTGAAAACTTTCATAAAAGGATCAAGACTAAGTACTTCGTGTATGGTGACTAACATAATATAATAAAAAAAATTATTATTAAAAAAAAGACTACTTCGTTACACTAGCCTTCAACAAGATGGCTGCATTCCAACACAACGTACCCATGAAGAAAACACGATGCTTAAAATGAGCTTCCGTGTTGCCAAATATTGAGAAACATAACTCAGTAGTAATTTTACCCCTGGAAAGTCATATTTCTAGACTTACCAACCAAACCTAGCATCTATTTTTCTTCAAAGTTGCTAAAAATATCGAAGCAAGACTCCACCTGGGTGTTGTTCGAAGGTCAATGACTGCTGTGTACAATAAGGCTAACTTAGGCCAAGTGGTAGCATTTTAGTATTCCTGAAAGTGAGAACTTTACAGCTATTCCCTTAGGAAACCTTCTGAGAACATTTCAAAGCCAGACACTGCCATGCCTTCCTTCAGAAGTAGAATTCCCCTCAGGCTGTTATTTTACCCAGGTAGTCAATCAGCACCCAATCAAGTTCTGTTCCAGAGGCGGCACTGGATTTACAGGCAGCAGTGACAGCGGCAGCAGAATCAAACCAGACAGCTGACAAGAGGGGAAGATCCTGAGTCTTGGCTGAGTCACCAAGACGAAAGTTCAGTCAGTCTTGTCAAGCAATGCCATATTTTATTTATAAAATGAAGCAGAATATCACCCTTTATGTTTGACAAAGCTCAATATTCAGCACAACTTCTGCACCTCAGACTGTGTGAGTGAGGACAAATGAGGACTCTCAAACCCACACGTATTTTGGAAAGTAAACTGGGCCTGAGTTGCTCGGTGAGTCGTAGTAGCCTCCAGGAGGACCTCAGGAATACCGTACAAAAGAACAGTGGTTCTGAGAGACCACTTCTCCTAATGAAATGAAACCTTTCTCTAACCAGCAGGCAAGAGTTACGCTCATTTTTAATTGTGGCATATGAGCAGTTTGATGTCACAGCTTGCTAACGCATATTTCTAAAGGAATGGAAAGTAAAAAATCCCACGTATACCATGAAAGCAAATATTAAGCAGGGAAGATGTAATAGAGGCATTCATCCCACTCTGCTTTGTTGTCTTCTAGAACAGAGCCTCACTTACTTACAGACACAGACACACACACACACTCCTTTCTCCAGTCCTCACGGAGCTCGAGTTGTTTTCTAAACAGGCTGGGTTTTTTTGTTCTGTTTGTCTTTGTTTATTTTTCCTACTCTCAGCCACTACTGATTTACTTGAAAAACAAATATTTTAATGTAATGTGTTCTCAAATTGATCAATAACTTTTAGAGGCTTTGGAAACTGTCCGGCCCAGACTATTCCCTGCCAAGGTTGGGGATTTAAACCTGGTCACTTCTCCACTGAAAGCCCATATACTGTTTGGGAATCCTCCAGCCAGCTCATGCTCTAGACTCCAACTAATTAAGTTTTCTGCTGCTGCCATTGAAAGCTTCACTCAGGTATAATTAAAACTGAGCCAATGACAGCAGTGGCATTTGTCAGAATCATCCAGTGGTTCAAATACCAGTTCTGACAGAAATGTCAAACTGATAGCACTCCCATCTTCCCAGTGCATGCAAGGGAAAAGCAGGGAGGACTTTTATTATAAATGCTTGGCTGATAACCTTTTTGAATCCCAGATCACCAAATGCCTCACATGAAATTTCATTACCCTGGAAGAGAGAATTCAGCTCAGAGATGCTCCCTTCTCATGGAGTAAAGCTCAGTCTAACATGATGGTCTTTACTTTTGTTAGGTCTTTTAGGGAATTCTGAAATATACAAACAACCTAAAACAGATAGTCATGCAGAAAGGAGTATTTTGGTCATAGAAGCATCAATCTCCTAAGTGAAAATTTTCTTAGTTAAAGCTATTATCAAATGTCTAGATACATGGTTCGATTTGAGTTTTGTCATTTGTTTCAGTGATAAAAGATCACCCAAAACTAGTGAAGGAACATCCTGAAAGGGGGAATCCACAAACCCCCAACACAAACCATCACTGACTTATTTTATGATCTGTTACCTAGTATAGTTCCTGGGAGGACTCAGCATATATTTGGTGGGTTAAAGAGTGAATGAATAAATCAATGAATGAATCTCACACACATTCTGAAGAATACATTTCTACATCACCAAATGAAAGTGGTTGTAGGAAGATAATTTTGTGATTATTTATTTATAGAGGTGAGAAAGATGAGAGACAAAAAGAAGTAATTTGTCTTCCTTCTCTTTCTGTGTGAGAACATGGTATTGAAGATCAGAAAAAGTAATAAATATAAAACATTTTTGTCAGTCTTATGGCCAAGAAAATAATTGCTACAATAGCAAATATGGAATAGTTAAGTTGAAACACTTGAGCATTGCAGCTTAAAGAAAGATTTAATATTGTACACAGGGAATGTCATGACTATACACATTTTTTCCACCTTGTGATACATTTCTTAGTTATATCCCAAGAAAAGGTGTAGTGTTCTATGAAAAAGATTTTTAAATGACAGCCTTCGCATGTGGCTATAAAACTATTAAAGATAGGAAGGAGGCATGAGAGAAAGTCGCAGTTGCACAGAGCTACAACCCAGATAAAAAGTCAAATAGATACCAATATGCCTGGCACATGGGAGATGCTCAGTAAGTACTTGTTAGCTAGTAGAAAGAAAAAATAAAAACAGAAAGGAGGAATTTGTTTAGAACAGAGCTCAATAGGCCCTTAAAGAGTAGAAAGTGAGATCCTAGGTCATAGATGAAAACAGGCAGGTAATAACTAAACCACTCTCCGCGGGATAAAAACAGGAAATGTGGAATGAAGAGAGAAAAGCTCTGAAAAGAAGAAAGGGAGGGAGAGAATAATTAGAGCTATGTGCTAGGAAGTAGGAAAGTTCTTAGTGATCAAGGGGCTGAAGGACTTTGGAGAACAAGGATCTCAACAAGTCTTAAGATGTTTGCTTTTTTATGCCTTCAAATCCTTAGTCGACTGCAACCAACATCAGTTAAGGTCTATCACACACATTGACTAGAGGAGATTAAAGCAGGGGACCACATCTAGTTTACATGCAACAGAGAGAAGAGAATACTCTTGGCAGGTGAACTGTGAATAAAATCAAGAATTCAATGGAAACAGAAGCCCAGACCCAGAAATGAGCATGAGAATGCAAACTTCTGGGAACTTATGAAATATTAGGGCAGGGACTGGATTGCTTAAAAACATAGGAGAGTATTGAGTCAATTGTGTGTAATCATAGGCAGGGTGATTTCAGCGAATACCTGAGTTTTGCACTCAGTAATTTAATTAATTGACTCATCTTTCAATTCTTATGTATTTTCATACAGTTATTCATTTAATGGCTCCTAACCCAGAATTGTTATAAATCAATGTTTTCTAAAATATTTTGCAGGAAAGACCAGTCCTTAATCTTTAAATACAAAAACAAACAAAAAACAAAAACAAACAAACAAAAACCAAAAACAGTTGGGGGAAGGTGATTTCAATTCCGTTGTTAAACTAATTTGTGGGTGTTAAAATGACCAAAATAACACATGAATCTTCACAGCAGTGTTGCTATGAAAGTCTTTAGTATGCTTATCTTCAAAAGACCGGTTATATTTAGCAGTGTCACCTAAATATATTCAAATTGAGCTATTTCCATAGAACATCTTAAAAGACTCATCAGTACTCTTTGAGAAATACCAGCCAGTATTCACTGAATCAACCCATGAAAAAGAGATTAGCCCATTTGGGGCATGGATGACTTTAAGAACACCTTGAAAGCTTTAGACTCTCCCCCCAAAAGGCACCCCATTCAAACACAAATAAATATACATAAGACTTTGAAACAGGAATAGGGAGTAGGAGATCCTAAAAGTCAGAGAATTTTCAGATGTTTAAAGGATATTTATTATGTAAGTATGCCACAATTCATTTGTCCATTCTACCTTGAAGAGCACTTAGGTTGTTTCCATCTTTTGTCTATCAAGAATAATGTTGCTATGAACATACTTGAACACATCTTTAGATTCACAAATATATATATTTCTGTTGCAAAAATTAAGTGTAGAATGACCAGATTACAGAGTGTACATATATGTTCAACTTTAGTAGATACTGCCAAATAGTTTTTCAAAGTTGTTGAACCAATTTACACTTCACTGTCAATAATAAGATTTCATATACTCTTCTTGTCAATATCTTTGGCAACACTCCATTTATCACTTGATAATGTCAGTTATTTTTATTTTAGCCATTCTGGTTGGTATATAAAAGTATCTTACTATGGATTTAATTTTTATTTTATCAATAAATAATGAAATTGAGCACTATTTATATGTTTATCACCCAGTTGGAATACCCTTTTTAGTGAAGGGCCTGTTCACTAGTTTTGCCTATGTTTTCTTGGGTTTCAGCATTTAAAGTCCCACACCTGAGAGGCCCCTCAGCCAGGGTGACTTGGTTAGTCACTTTAATTTAGGACTAGGTCTATTGTTTCAATCAGGGTACATCTACACCTCTCTGTTTTGCATTTCATTAGAATGTACCAGGAAACAACAAAAACATGGTGTCATCTGATAATATAAGTTCTAGTTGTGTATAACGTAATGTATCAGTCCCTTTCTTTGTAATTATTGATTTACCAGTACTGTTGAAATCAAGTCATACTCTATGTTATCTTTCAGAATCTTATTTTTTTATCTTTTACATTTAGACCTGCAGTCTACCTGGTAATATTTGTCTATGTAGTGTGAGGTAAGGATCAAGCTTTTTTTTTCCCATAAAGATATCTGACTGATTGATCATTATTTATTGAAATGAATATAGTTTTCTTACTCTGAAATACCCCTCTTTATATGCGGGTCAGTTTCTGGACTCTGTTCTTTTATTACGGGAGGGTGGGGACTCTATTCTGTGTATTGCCCACTTGTCTATCTTTGTACCAAGATTACACCATCTTGATAATGTTGCCCTGTACATTTTTATATCTAATAGTTCTAATATTATAACTTGGCTTTCAGTATTCAGGGTACTCTTGGCTTAATTTGCCCATCTGCATTTTAACAAAAATGTTACCATCAGCTTGTTATTTTCTGACAAAAGAAAGAAAAGTCATGCTTTAATTGGGATTGTATTGAATCTGTCACTTTGTAATGACTTGAACTCTTTATAATATCTGACCTTCCAATTCATGAACATATTTATAGTTCATTTTCAAAAGCTTTAATTAGATTTATCCTAGGTATTTTGTATTTTTAGTGCCTTTGTGTATCATTTTTTTAAAGATTTTATTTATTTGAGAGAGAGAGAGTGGTGAGGGACAGAGAGAGAAGCAGACTCCCCACTGAGCAAGAAGCCCGATGCTCGATCTCAGGACCCTGGGGTCATGACCTGAGCCAAAGGCAGATGCTTAACCAACTGAGCCACCCAGGCACCCCATGTGTATCATTCATTAATTTCATTTTTTTTTTTGGATGGCATTTTGCTTGTAATGGCAAAACTAATTTATTTTTGTATATTGATCTTATATCCAGTGACCTTGTTAAATTTATTAATTATAATACTTTAACTGTAGATTCTTTTGGATTTTCTAGGTATATAATTATGATGTTTACATGTAATGCCAGTTTTATATCTTACTTTCCATCTCTTAAACCCTTTATTCTTTTCTTGTTTTTTGCACCAAATAAAACCTCTAGTACAATGCTGAACAGAAATAATTGTGGTCATCTTTTCTTTGGTCCCAACCTACAGGGAAAGTTTTAAATATCTCAGTATTAAGTAATGTATTTGCTATAGATTTTGGGTTTTTTAGGGTAATCTTTATCAGACAGGAAGGTTTTTTTCTGTTCTTATTTTACTAATAGTTGTTAATTATAAATAGATGTTTGATTTTATCAAATGCTTTTACTGCATATATTGAAATAATCATGATATTTGTCGTTTTATTAACATGTTATATCAAGTGACTTTCAGATGTCAAAGGAAACTTGCATTCCTGAAATAATCTCACCATGGTCTTGAGTATTATCCTCAAGACTTGGTTTTGGGCTACTTTATGGCGAGTTGCATCTATATTCTTTGAAAAGAGTAGTCTGTAATTGTCCCTTCTTATGATGTTATTTACAGGATGTGATATGAAAGTTATGCTGCCTTCATAAAATGAATCAAGAAGTGCTGACACTTTTTTTTCTGGTCTCTAGAATATTATGTCTAAAACTGACATTCTTTCTTTCTTAAATGTTTACTAGAATTCATTTGGACTTGGAGTTCTCATTGTGGTAAGGCTTTTATTTATAGATTCAATTTCTTTAATAAATGTAGGATTATTTATTCTTCAGTGTGTGTAAACTGTTTTTCTAGGAATTTGTCTACCTCAATTAAATTTTTAAATATATTTGTTTAAAGAACATTGAGACATTATCTTTCTTAATGTCTGTAAAATGTATAGTAATGTTCCCTTTTATGTTTCTCATATTGATAATTTGGGCTTTTTTAAATCTTTTTCTTCATCCATCTTGCCCGGAATTTATCAATTTTATTATTCTTTTTGAGAAACCAAGTTTGTCATTGTTAATCATCTTTATTATACATTAGTTTCTTTTTTTTTAAAGATTTTATTTATTTATTTATTTGTCAGAGAGAGAGAGAGAGAGAGCACAAGCAGGGAGAGAGGCAGGCAGAGAGAGAAGCAGGCTCCTGGCTGAGCAAGGAGCCCAATGCAGGACTCGATCCCAGGATCCTGGGATCATGACCTGAGCTGAAGGCAGATGCTTAACAGACTGAGCCACCCAGGCATCCCAGTATACATTAGTTTTCTTTTCCCTCTTTTTTGTGTTTGGCATACGAGAATGGTTTTATTATACCCACGGATTTTATGGGTCAGGAATTCAGACAGGGCACAGTGGGGATGGCTTGTCTGCCACCCAGTCTGGAGTGTCACTGGGAAGACTCAAAGGCTGAGGCTGAAAAATCTGAAGGTAATGCTGTCACAGGTCTGGAAGTTGATGCATGTTTTCACTTGGGACCTCAACTACAGCTGTTAGCTGTCACACCTACATGTGGCCTCTTCTTCTTTTTTTTTTTTTAAAGATTTTATTTATTTATGTGACAGAGAGACAGCCAGCGAGAGAGGGAACACAAGCAGGGGGAGTGGGAGAGGAAGAAGCAGGCTCATAGCAGAAGAGCCTGATGTGGGGCTCGATCCCCGAATGCCCTGAGCCGAAGGCAGACGCTTAACGACTGCACTACCCAGGCACCCCTACATGAGGCCTCTTCTTGTGGCTGGTTTGGGCTTCCTTGTAACATGACAGTTAGGTTCCAAGAGCAAGAGTCCTAAGAGAACCAGGTGGGAACTGTGTTGTCTTTTTAAAAATTAACAATTTTACTAAGATAAAATTCACAATTCACAATTAATTTGTTTAAAGTATACAATTCAGTGGTTGTTAGTATATACATAGAGTTGTCCAACCATAATTAATCACCATACTTAATTCTAGAACATTTTCATCTCTGCAGAAAAAAAAAATTATTCCCCATTTTCCCTGAATCTTCCCATTCCTAGGCAGTAAGTAATTTACTTTCTGTCTCTATGGATTTGCTTATCTTGGACATTTTGTACAAATTGAATCATACAATATGCAGTTTTTGGGTCTGGCTTCGTTCACTTAATTTTCTTTAAGATTCATCCATGTTATAACATGTATTAGAACCTCATCCCTTTTTATGGTCAAATAACAACTCATTGTATGGATAGACCACATTTTATATAACCATTCATCAGATGACAGATATTTGAGTTTCCGATTTTGGCTGTTATATACTGCTATGAACTACATTTTCATGTCTCTTGATTATATACCTAAAAATGAATTGCTGAGACATATGGTAATTTATGTATAAACTTCTGAGGAACTGCAGATTGTTGTTATTGTTGCAAGATCTGTTTATTTATTCCAGAGGGAGAGTGCAAGTGTGTGAATGGGGGGAGGGGCAGAGGCAGAAAACCCTCAAGCAAACTCCCTGCTGCACTCATGGCTCAATCCCATGACCCATGAGATCAGAGATGGTGACCTGAGCTGAAACCAAGATTCAGAAACTTAACCGACTGAGCCACCCAGGAGCCCCTGCACATTGTCTTTAAAGTGTTTTCACAATTTTACATTCCTATCAGCAGTGCATAAAAGTAACATTTTGTCCACACTCTTGCTAGCACTTGTTTTCATTAATCATTTTGCTGCTTGTTCTATCAATTACTGAGAGAAAGAGAAGTGTCTTAGAATCTCCCTCTATGATTGTCTCTGTAACTTTTTCTAGCTTTAGCTCATCAATTTGTGTTTCATATACTTTGAGGTCTCAAAATAATCATTAACTACTAAATTGATGGGTGCTCTCCCTGGATGGGCACATTCACATTCATCCTGAGTGAGTGGAGGTTACAATACACATTACTGACTTATTAGAGTCTAATATAACTCACTACTTCCCAAACAGTGGAAGGAGCTTAGAGCATTTTAACTCTATTCACCCATCTTTCATCCTAACTTTATGGTTCATATATATTATTACATATATTTTTAATACTTTTAATCAATCATTTTTCATTTAAATCTATTCACACATGTACCCTTTTTATTGTTCTTCATTCTTTTTTACACCTCTATTCTGTGTCCCTATATAGTTCTCTTTGTATTTACTCTGTTTTGAGATCATGGCACTTCTTGAATATGCTGCTTGATATCTTTCATTTGCACAATCCCTCAAATAATTTTTTTCTCCCATTCATTCTCTCTTCCTCACTTTCTCGATCTCTTCTATTTCAACTACATATATGTTAGACTTTTTCTTCATATCCTATATGCCTCTAATGCTCTTTCCTCAACTTACCAATCTACTGTCTCCACTTTAGTCAAGATATTTTTTTCTGACCTGTATTTCACTTGAATAATTCTCTCTCCTGCTGAATCTAACTGCAGTTAAACACACCCATTGATCTCCTAATTGGGAATATTTGTCAGCTCTATATTTTCCATTTGGTTCTGGGGAGAGAATATTTCTACTCTCTTCTGAAATTCTTCACCTTGTTATATAATTTCTGGAACTTATATTAATCACACTCATTTTAAGACTAATTACTCCAAAATCTGTATTTCTGTGGACCTGTTTCTATAGTTTGTGTGTTTTTTCTCTTGGCTTCTAGTCAGTTTATACCTTTTTTATCTTGTTTTTTATTCTGGATTATATATTTTTTGTGAGAAACTACAAAAGAACTTGAGGTCCTGGATAATGGCTCCAGAAAACATTTACTTTAGCTTCTTAAAGAAACTTAGTTCCAGGAAAGATTACTTTAATATAATTATGGATTTAGCTGATTCAAGGCTGAGTCCTTTACTTCTTATTCTCACTCTATACACTAGGAGTTTAAATGAAGTTCTTTAATTCTATGGATTCTTTTTTTTTCTTTTTTTAAAGATTTTATTTATTTATGTGACAGAGATAGCCAGCGAGAGAGGGAACACAGCTGGGGAGTGGGAGAGGAAGAAGCAGGCTCCCAGCGGAGGAGCCTGAAGTGGGACTCGATCCCGGAACACCGGGATCACGCCCTGAGCGAAAAGCAGATGCTTAACGACTGCGCTACCCAGGCGCCCCTCTATGGATTCTTAAAATCTAAGATGGTTCATATTCTAGGCAGCTAAAGAGAATGACAAATGCCCACCTAGCATATTATTTAAAAAGTATAAAGTCTAGGAAAGTATGCATTCTACCAACTCTTAAATACATGTCTAGTTAAATGTATAAAAACTAATTTGATTTGTTCAGAAATAACTTACCAGTGGGGCACCTGGGTGGCACAGCGGTTAAGTGTCTGCCTTCCGCTCAGGGCATGATCCCGGCATTATGGGATCGAGCCCCACATCAGGCTCTTCCGCTATGAGCCTGCTTCTTCCTCTCCCACTCCCCCTGTGTTCCCTCTCTCACTGGCTGTCTCTATCTCTGTTCAATAAATAAATATAAAATCTTAAAAAAAAAAGAAATAACTTACCAGTGATTGTCTTGATGACCTTACACATTTGTCAAATACGTGATGCTAAATTTTATGCTAAAGGAATGATAGATTTCCTTGTCATTTTTATTTTCTTGTGAACCCCGAGTGATACAGTTGAAACAGAGAAAATGCACATTTTTTTTTCTAGAATATAAATAGTTAAAGATTATCAATAGGGTCCAGAGCAATAGATACCAATATTTTGGGAGGAGATCTGGACTCCTTTATGGAACCAAGGAAAGCTATGGACTCTCCCTCCAAAAAGAGAAGTATACAACCCACATTTACATTCAATATTATGGGTACCATTTCAAAGAGCTTAGAGCCCAATTGGAGCTAATGAGTGAACCCAATATTAAGAATTCCTTCTCCAGAGGGGAGGTGAAGGGAGGAATGGGCAAAATAGATGGAGGGGATTAAGGGGTACAAACTTCCAGTTATAAAATAAATAAGTCATAGAGATGAAAATACAGCATAGGGAATATAGTCAATAATATTATAATAATGTTATATGGTGACAGATGGTGACCACACTTATGGTTAGCACTGAGTAATGTATAGAATTATCTAATCAATATGTTATATACCTGAAACTAAAACACATTGTATATCAATCATACTTCAATAATAAATAAAAAAACAAAAAGAGAATTCTTAATCTGGAACAAAGAACATTTATTCATCTTTAAGACTGAATAAAAAGATACAATGTTGGAGTTTCATTAAATGCTTTCTTATTCAACACTTTTCAATTATGTGTGTCCCAGAAACCATTTTCCATATCTGCCTTTTATTTTACCAGAGAATTGACAATTGAGAGTCACTCACTGATCAGAGAGGGGGAAAAAACTCATTTAATCATTAGATTTTAAAATGTAATTATATATAATAATAACAAACGTCAATTTTGCAAGCACCTTCTAGCAAACTGATTTCAAAAAAGAGTAGGAAGGTCAGGGGATATGCCCCTGGCCCGCAGGCACAGACTAAAGGCTGTATCTTGCTCACAGATAGTTCTTGTTAGGTCCACACAGAAATTTCAAACATTGCAATTGAGAAATTTCACATAAAAATATTTTTCTGTCTCCTCTTAAACAAGCAGAAGACACAGACATAGTTGGCCCATACTTTGATGGAGCAACAATCCACAGGGGCTAGTAGCCACTGCTTGTTTTCCCAGTTCACTGCAATTCTCAGAAACACCGGCTTCACTGTGTCACACATTTCTAGTACATGGCCAGCCTTAGTAAGCGCTGGAGCATGTGACCCATCGTGGTCAGCCCTTGAATAAATGAATGTTGACCCGATGTCACAGAACACTCTGTTGGGCAAGACTGTCTTGCCCATGTCTGTCCTGCCTCTAAAATTACACCTAGCTCCTTGACAGGAGTTTCCAGACTCATCCCATTCTGTCTGAATTCATCTCCAATTTTTTCCAGATAACTTCCAGCTGACCTCCCACCATGCTCTTCCAAGGAACAAAGCTTCCTAAAAGAATGTGGATGACGGATTGTGCCTGGACTGCTAACCTCAGGGTTGACAAACTCTGTGGTGTTCCCATTTCTCTAAAGTGCTTTTTCTTTCTTATCTTTTGTTTTTTAATTTTGACCTTCATTAGAAAAGTTAGTACACTTTATCGGGGTACTTAGTGCTGAAAGTTATGTCCAAAGGACTATATTTCTAAGTGAAAATGTCTTGGAGATCACTGTTAGTATTTGTAGCAGAGCTGGGTCAAAATTAACATATTACAACAGCTTGTGTCAGCCTGGGTTGCAAACTTTCCACAAGAAAGGGTAGGCCGAAAGGTCACGCTCATCAGCTCATACCACTGAGAATTGAAGAATCCTAAAAGATGATTTCTTCCCTTTACACATAAAAGTCACTGACTCCTCTGGCTCCAGCCCCCCCTCCTGCCCATACACAGGACTTCCATACACACCACTTACCCCGCAGTCCACACTAATTTCTATCCCTTCTGTTTCTGTGAGTTCGGTTTGCTTAGGTCCATTTCTAGCTCAACTAAATACATGTTACCTCATTCTACATTTTGTTTGTAGATGGAAATGCCAATTTCTGCCCTTAGCGAACCTCTAGCCCGGAACTTAGTGATGACTGTGGTAATCACTCACGATGTCATCTGGGATCAGTGCCCATGGCCTGATTTGCTAGCCATAAAACCTCTTTAACACCGCCCTCCGGTATGCAAAGCCCCAGGAAAAGCACTTCCCTATTTCAGCCACTGGATTGCCTCTGGTGGCCTGGGCTGCATGCTCCAGCCTTCAGTGCAGGGGTGGGATGCGGTTGTGTGGTGGGACACAGGTGGCTGCACAGGCAGACACTCAGTGGACTCTACACTCAAGTATAAGGCTGAGCCTGATGTGGCAGCTCAGTCAGCATCATGTCCCAAAGACAGGTTATTTCCTGTTACTTGTCTGCCAGGGGCGGCTTTATTAACCCTGAGGTTGGTAATGAAAGACGCCCTCACTTCGCCACTAATGCTACTGCACTGATCCTTCCAGGTGAGAGTGCAGAGCCTCTGAGAGCCCAGCTGTGTCCTTGGAGAACAAAAGAAGAGGAGAACGGAAAGCCGCTGGCCCTGGGCCTGGACTCTTCCCTTTCTCAGCTGGCTCCAGCATCTGCGCCAGACGGCACGTCAGTGTCTTCAGTTACAAGACAATTGTGTAAAAGGTGCAGCAACTGGAAAACATTTCAATCTTCGGGGATCTCAGAGGGTCTCAGAATTTGATGTCACCAGACTTAATGTTTGCTGAGCCTACCCACTTGAGTTTGCAAAAGGCTATCTTTTTCAGAGGAGTCCCATCCTTTCTATACCCCTTGCCCCAACCACCATCAATTCATAGTATATCCTGAATCTCTAAATCAATCAATCCATCTCTCTCTCTCTCTTTCTCTCTCTCTTTCTCTTTCTCCCTCCCTCCTTACAAAGCATGCTGTCTTTCAATTAACATAGCGATGACCTATTGTCACCCGTTACCATGCTAATCCTGAGCTGGTGTGAAATTACTTTATAATAAACACTATGGAGTTCTGACTTCCAATTAATTTTTCACATGCTGCGCTAAATCAGATTAACTCTCCCCCTCTACCATCACTTTTGACCACAGACGTAATTCTTTCCTTATAATGAAATGGAGGATTAATTTATATGAAGCATATCTGTACACATTTGCAAATAAATGTAAAGACAGACTTTATGCCGTATTTGCATTGTGCACAGTGCTGCATTAGTGCCGACTCTCTGAGATGACTTTCCTGTGTTCGCTGGGGTGGGCGAAGATCTTTCCAGTTGCTGCTCCTCTGTTAAATTCTAACTAAATGCCTCCACAATGAATAAGCCAAGAAATGCTCACATATGCCACAGTGCTGAGAGAGTGGTGCCTTTTCCTGTAAATCGTAAGATACCGCATTAGGAGAAGCTGAAGGAAAATGTAAACACTCTGAAATGGAAACAATAATCGTTAACTACTAAATTGACTGGTGCTCTCCCTGGATATGCACATTCACATTCATCCTGAGCGAATGGAGGGAGGGTAGCTTTTTAAATGACCATTAAATTGAAGGAATTTGATGACAATTTCAAGCACATGATAGCTCGTGCCTTTTTAAAACTAATATAGCCCCTGCACTAAATTATATTTTGGGTGAAATAATTATTTTCATCTTTGAAACTCATTATTAGAATGGAGTAATGGAAGATTAATGTAGGCACACACTAAATGAACAAATTTGTGTTAAAAAAATTAATCATACTGCCCAGATGCTGGGCTGTATTTTTTCTTCTGTCAGTCTCCAGTGTATTTCATTCAGCTTCTTTTATTACTACAAAATATTGATAGAAAAATTTCCCCAACACATATTTTCTTTTTGACACCAAATGAGAAAAACTGCCAGAAGAACTAAAGGTATGGCACATATAAAAGACAAATGTGTGCTTATCAAATCCTCTTAAACCAAACCTTGATTAACAGAAGAAATATCTTGTTTAGTGTTGCAATGATGAAAATACGCACCACTGAGTTATTTTAAGACAGACTAAGCAAATAATGTTTGGCAAACATGGGAAATTTATTCATTCCTTCAACAGGTGGTATTTGATCCCTGCTATGTGATAACTGCTACTTTAAGTACAACCAATAAAACAATAAGAAGACAAATTCCCCCGCCCTCATGGAGATTCCCATCTAAGGGGATGCAAACTTGGAATTGTAAAGAGAGCCCATCACCATCTTCATGATCATATATTGAGCTCTTACTGTATGCTCACCACTGTACCAAATGCTTTCCTATTACATATTTCAATGATCGTGATTAATACTTTCCCTCTAGATTATTATTGCACACATTTTATAGATGAATAACTAAAGCTTAGAAGTAATTTGTCCTGGGGCGCCTGGGTGGCACAGCGGTTAAGCGTCTGCCTTCGGCTCAGGGCGTGATCCCAGCGTTATGGGATCAAGCCCCACATCAGGCTCTTCCGCTATGAGCCTGCTTCTTCCTCTCCCACTCCCCCTCCCCTGCTTGTGTTCACTCTCTGGCTGGCTGGCTCTATCTCTGTCGAATAAATAAATAAAATCTTAAAAGAAAAAAAAAGAAGTAATTTGTCCTAATTCTACAGATATATAGTGGTAGAACTAGAATTCTAAACTGAGGTTTTAGACTAAAATTCCTGTGCTATACTGCCTCTGACCGTCATTGTCCCAAAAGCATGTAGCATTATCTTGTATTTGTCCAAATTTTATTTTTTGTCCTATGGTGGGTAAAAATAGGAGCAAAAGGCACAACTCCCCACCTACAGAGATTTCCAGTCTACTGGGAGAAAATTACACATTTATGAAACAACTATCCTTAAATTTTCTCTGGGGTTGGTCAGTTTTATAACATGCACATGTTGGTGGGAAAGGGGGCAAGATTATTTGCTGACATTTTTCTCTATTAGAATAGCATATTCAACTTCTATGACTTTACTCATTGTACATTAATTTAATAAATGATTTTATAGAAACATTGAAATAATACAATATTAAATGTGGCCATTATATGCCATACAATGTGTCCTGATTTCAATTCTATGGAACTGTGAAAGGCTTGATTCCTAGAGTTAAGGATGTACAGTAGTATAAGAATAATCTGTTCCTTGAGATTCAAAAAACTTTACCAACACTTTACTAACAGCATTTTTCACAGAACTAGAACAAACAATCCTAGCTTGTATAGAACTACAAAAGACCCCAAATAGCCAAAGTAATCTTGAAAAAGAAAAACACTATTGGAGGTATCATAATTCCAGATTTCAAGTTATATTACAAAGCAGTAGTAATTAAAACAGTAATGTACTGACATAAAAATAGATGCATAGATCAATGGAACAAAACAGAAAACCCATAAATAACCCACTATTATATGGTCAACTAATCTTCAACAAAGAAGGAATGAATATACAATAGGAAAAAGTCTCTTCAACAAATGGTCTTGGGAAAACTGCACAGCCACATGCAAAAGAATAAAACTGGACCATTTCCTTTTACCGTACACAAAAATATACTCAAAATGGATTAATGATCTAAATGTGAGACCTGAAACCATAAAGGTCCTTGAAGAGAGGACAGGCAGAAATCTCTCCGACATTGGCCACAGCAACATTTTTCTAGATATGTCTCTTGAGGCAAGGGACATAAAAGCAAAAATAAACTATTGGAACTATATCAAAATAAAAATCGTCTACACAGCAAAGGAAACCATCAACAAAACAACCTACTGAACAGGAGAAGGCATTTGCAAATGACATATCTGCTAAGGGATTAGTATCCAAAATATATAAAGAACAGATATAATTCAATACCCCCCAAAAATAAATAATCCAATTAAGAAATGGGCAGAAGGGGGCGCCTGGGTGGCTTAGTTGTTAAGCACCTGCCTTCGTCCCAGGGCGTGATTCCGGAGTCCTGGGATCGAGTCCCACGTCGGGCTACTCCGCTGGGAGCCTGCTTCTTCCTCTCCCACTCCCCCTGCTTGTGTTCCCTCTCTCGCTGGCTGCCTCTCTCTCTGTCAAATAAATAAATGAAATCTTAAAAAAAAAAAAAAAAGAAATGGGCAGAAGACATGAACATACATTTCTCCAAAGGAGACATACAGATGGCCAAAAACACATGAAAAGATGTTCAACATCACTTATCACCAGGGAAATGCAAATCAAAACTACAATGAGATATCACCTCATACCTGCCAGATGGTTAAAATAAAAAGCAAGAAACAGCAAGTGTTGGCACGGATGTGGAGAAAAAGGAACACTTTAGCACTGTTGGTGAGAATGCAAACTGGTACAGCCACAGTGGAAAACAGTATGGAGGTTCCTCGGTAATTGCACTACTGGGTATTTACCCCCAAAATACAAAAAAACTAATTCAAAGGGATACATGTACCCCTATGTTTATTGCAGCATTACTTATAACAGCCAAACTATGAAAGCAGCGCAAGTGTGCATCAATAGATGAATGGATAAAGATGGAGTGGTGTGTATATATACATATATACATGTATATATAATTCAACCATAAAAAAGAATGAAATCTTGCCATTTACAACATGGATAGAGCTAGAAAGTATAACGCTAAGAGAAATAAGTCAGTCGAAGAAAAATACCACATGATTTCACTCATCTGTGCAATTTAAGAAACAAAAGAAATGAGCAAAGGAAAAAGAGAGAGAAAAACCAAGAAACAGATTGTTAACTATAGAGAATAAACAGGTGGTTACCAGAGGAGAGGTAGGTGGGGGGAATGGGAGATATTGGAGATGGGGATTAAAGAGTACACTTAGTATGGTAAAAAATAAATAAAAAGAGAAAAGAATATAGAAATAAGGATAAGGAGACAAGAGAAGTGAAATATGATTTGAAACAGCTCAACATGTGAGCCAACTGAACATGACTCAAAAAGAAAACTACACTTTGGAGCTGTATGTACGGACTAGCACATTTGAAAAAGGATCTTCTGGATCAGCCTGGTAATCTCTTTCATGGTATTATTAAGTTTTGTTTTTTATATTTTCTTAGCTATTCCATCCTAGTTTTCAAACATATCACCATAAATACAATAAAAACATATTGTTATAATTTATTTAATTCTGACATCTGCAGTTATTTCTAATTTCTAATGCTTGTTTTATTATATTTTTGTTTTTTGTTTTTCTTTTTTCACTGGATTGGTTTCACTAGTGGTTTATCTCTCTTATGGTTTTTTTTTTTTATATCTTTTCTATGGCTCTTCAAAGAACCATTTTATTCAGACAACTCTTACATTTGCTTTCCATTGCTCATGTCCTTTATTTATTAATTCAATCATTTCTGCTTTTATGTTCATTAATTTTTCTACTTGCTCTACATAAATACATTTTTCTTTTTATAATTTCTTGAGTTGAATAGCAATTTGAAATTTTTAGTCCTTAAATACAGTGAATTTCCCTCCTTGGTTGTATCTCATATTATTTTCCTAGCTATTCTGTATTTTAAGCAGTTTTGAATTCCTCCTTTACCTAAGAATTTATCAGGATAATGTTTTCCAGATGACTCAAATTTTTCTCTGTTTATACTTCTAATATTTATTTTCAGTTTTAATAGCATACAGTCCAGAGTGTTGTCTAATATTTGACTAAGTAGATATTTGAAATAAAAATGTATTTGCTGTTTGTATAGAATAAGTTGATGAGTATCAATTTAACAAGTTAGCTATCATTCAGATTATCCACGCCCTTTCTAGTTATTCTGTAAGCATTTTATGTGAAAATAACTAAGAACACTCTGCAAGAGCTTCTAACACTATCATATTTCTGTTCTTTTTCTTAAAATTACCATAGTTTTTGCTTTTAAATTTCAACCCCGTGTTATTCAGAATGTAAATATTCATGATATTTGTGTCTTCAGCAGTAAAACTGACCCTCTGATCTCATTGAATAAACCAATATACTGGGATATTTAGTGAGATACAGTTTGTAACGGAAAAAGATCTGAGATAATGTGAAGGTCCATAAATTAGGGATTAGTTAAATGATTTATATATATCAATACAATCAAGTATGTATACTCGCTGAAAATAATGAGGAAACTTTACCTAACAATCTCAAAGATCTATTTCCAAGTGAACAGAGCCAGGTGCAGAATGATGTATAAAGGATGGAATCATATGGCATCAGGTTCACAGAGAGCAGAGGACCACAGTGCTGAGTACTCAAGTTGTCACATTAGTCTGCTTGAATGAATCCTGGCTCCAACTCCTGCCAGGTGGGGGACCTTCAGCAAGTTATTTACCATCTCTGTATCTTCAATTGTACAATGGGAACAAGAATTAAATACCTATCTCCTAGAGATTTGGGAAGGATTAAATGAATTAGTACAAGAAAAGTGCCTAAAATACTGCCTGGCACTGTATGCTTAATAAATACTAATTTGTTAATATTTAAAGCAAAGAAAAAAAGGCAAAAGAAAAAATACATGCGTAAATATGTATATCGATACCTACATAATGTAGAGTTCAAAGGTAGAACAGACTGATAGCAAAAGCATCGCTGATCCTTCACCTCTCCCTGTATCTCTGCTTTTTCTTTTATATAGATAGATAGATGGATAGATAGATGTCTATCTATATATCTATTTTATCTTTTTGTATCTCTGCTTGAACAGGGTGATTTTGCAGTTCCTTCCATTGGGACACAGAATCTATTTGCCCACCCCTTGAATCTGAGCTGGCCTTAAACATTAGAATGTGCAGAGGTGACTATTTGCTAGTTCAGAACCTATGCCTTATGAGTCCTTCTGTTCTCTTTCTCTCAGACTCTAGCCACGGCCACCATGAGAACAAGCCCAGCTTAGCCTGCTGAATGAGGAGAGTCTGCATTGGAGGTTCTCAACATCCAGCCCATCCCCAGCCAGGTCATCATAAACCAGCCATGGCCTAACCAACCCCCAACCACAGACACATGACTGAGCCCAGCCAAGACTGGAAAATTGCCCAGCCAACTCATAAAACAAAAGTATTTACTATTTTAAATAATTGGGTTTGGGGTGGTTTGTTATATATCAATAGCTAGCTCATAGAGAAGAATACATGAGAACTAACAGCAAGGATTATCTTAGGGTATGAATTTTAGTTGGGATGGGTCAGAAAAGACTGAGAAAAAGATTTTACTACAGAACCCTCTAGGCTACTTTTTTAAATGAACTTCAGGTATCACCAATGTTTAAGTATCATTATTTTTAAGAGAATAATGAACCATGCAGTCACTAATTCTCAAGACAGGAATCAACTAGATCTAAACTAGGTATCTGGTATGATTCTAAACCAAGAAAGATAGTATAGACCAGCCTCTGTGTGGAACTTGAAAGTAATCTTGTAGTGTGTGTTATGAGGGAAGAGTCCTGTCATGGGTTCCATTCCCACCTCAGCCAAACACAGGATTCAGGAGAGACACTTTGAAGAGGCATACATTGAATTTGTATGACTTTTTGGCTGTGTTATCAGAGTAACAGTATGATTTTTACATACAACAAGTTAAAAGTGGTAGAAAGAACACAAGTTTCAATTATTTTAATTTACTGAACTGAAGCAACTGCATGGATTGCCTAAAATTCCTTATTTTGATGGATTTTAAAAAGTTATCCTCTACTATTTACTTTTTAATAATTGGCATGAGTGATTACCACATAGCAGAGTAGGATGAACACTGACTCATTCAGAGTATAAAGTATGGTCTTTATCATCAATGAACAGTGATGGAACAATGAACTGAATTTAACCATTAAAACAATACCTTAAAGTCTCTTTGTTACAGTTTCTGGAATATTTGTTGTTTGTAATCTATAGGGTTTTTTTACAGCTTTCTTTTCCATTTTATTGAGGTAAAATTGGCATATAAAGTGGTAATATATTGACAGTGTGTAACATGATGACTTGCGGTACATTTCCATTGTGAGAGGATCCCACAGTCCAATAACGGAGCATCTCATCTGTCATCTCACATATTTACTTTTTTTCCTTTGGTGAGAACACTGAAGATCTTCTCTCGTAGCAAACTTCAATCATACAATACAACATTACCAACTATAGTCACCAAGTTCTACGTTGGCTCCTCAAACTTTATTTATCTTAGAAAGTTCGTACCCTTTTAGCAACCTCTTCCCCTGCCACCAGCACCTGGCAACCACCATTCTACACTTCCATTTCTATGAATTCAGTTCATCATACTATAACTTGTGAGCAAAAATATCACTTAAGCAGATACGGTTCCAAGATGGCAGAGGAGCAGGGGACCTAAAATTCGTCTGGTCCCAGAATTCAGCTAGAGAGCTACCAAACCATTCTGAATACCAGCGAACACAACTGGAGAATGAAGAAAAGAGTAGCAGAAACTCTATGAACAGAGAAGTGACCACTTTCTGAAAGGAGGAGAAAAGATGGCAGAGGAGTAGGGGGCCCCTTTCTCAGCTGGTCCCCTGAGTCGAGCTGGATACCTACCAGACCATCCTGAACAACCACAGAATCAGCCTGAGACACAGGAAGATACATCTCGATCTCTCCAAACGAACATCTCCAGTGCTGAATATTGAGGTAGGAATCGGGGAGCTGTGAATCCCCGCACAGATATCAGAAGATAAACAGAACGGGGAGGGAGCCCCTACACTCAGGCATCAGGAAGAAGTAGCCACTTGCACTGGGGAGCGGGCCAGACTTGGGGACCAGCACCCGCGAGAGAGCAGACTGAGACCGTGAGCCTGGCAACACACGAGCGACCAGACTGAAAACCGGTGCTCTGGAGTGGTCACTGGAATTGGACTAAAACTGGAAGCTCCAGAGCGCACACTTGAACTAGACTGAAACCGAGAGCTCGGGAACGCGGGACCTGACTGAAAACCAGAGCTCCGGAGCGCTCACTGGAACCAGATACCGGGAGCTTGGGAGTGCGTGCACAAACAGACTGAAAATCTGCAGTCTGGAGCGCGCGTGAACCACAATGAAACAGAGAGCTCGGGAGCATGTGTGGGAACTGGGGGCGGCTGGCAGTGTTAGAAGCACAAAGGACAGAGACATGCGGGCCCTGAAAGTGAGGGCTGGGAGAGTGGCTGTGGGGCGCACAACCCAGGACACTGAAGAGTTTTTAGCAGCACCAACGGAAACAGAGTTAAAGTGGCCAAGAGAGCTCAGTGGAGCGCGGACTACTATCTCTCTGTTCTGAGACAGAGGCTAGGATACGGCCACTGCTGCTCTGACTCTCAGAAAAGTCACAGAAAACCGCCAGGGAAAGCCGCCAGAGAACAAAAGCCCAGAAATACCAGCCTGGAACTACCAGCTCACATTGTGCCCATCCCCATGGGGACAGGGAAACTCTACCCAAGCAGGGTTGCCTGAGTATCAGCGCGGCAGGCCTCTCCCCCAGAAGGCAGGCTGAAAAATCAAGAAGCCCACATCCCTAAGGTCCCTATAAAACAAGTGCACACCTGCCTGGGTCCTGGTCAATAATTTGGGCTCTGGGCATCCCCACAACCTCTCCTCATCAGAATGACGAGAAGGAGAAGTCCCCCCCAGCACAGAAAAGATAAGGAGTCTGTGGCCTCTGCGACAAAACTGATGTATATGGATATAACCAAATTGTCAGAAATGTTCAGAGTAACAATGGTCAAGATGATGTGTAGGCTTGAAAAAAATATTAACAAAAATATTAACAAGAATATAGAATCTCTAAGGGCGGAAATGAGAGCGAATCTGGCAGAAATTAAAAATGCTATGAATCAAATGCAGTCTAAACTAGACGCTCTGATGGCCAGGATAAACGAGGCAGAAGAACGAATTAGTGAATTGGAGGATGGGATGGTTGAAATGAAAGTTAAAACAGAAACTTGCCTCAAAAAAATCCAATCTCAAGAACGTAGATTACGGGAGATTACTGACTCAATGAAACATTCCAATGTCAGAATCATTGGCATCCCCGAGGGGGTGGAGAAAGAGAGAGGTCTAGAAGAGCTATTTGAACAAATTGTAGCTGAGAACTTCCCTAATCTGGCAAAGGAAACAAGCATTCGTGTCCGAGAGGCAGAGAGGACCCCTCCCAAGGTCAAGAGAACAGACCTACACCACGTCCCGTCATAGTGCAATTTGGAAATATTAGATCCAAGGATACAGTATTGAAAGCAGCCAGGAGGAAGAAAATCCTTACGTACAGAGGGAAAAATATCAAAATAACGTCAGACCTGTCTACAAAGACCTGGCAGGCAAGGAAGGGTTTGCAGGGTGTTTTCAAAGCTTTAACTGAGAAGAACATGCAGCCAAGGATCCTTTACCCAGCAAGGCTGTCATTCAGAATTGATGGAGAGATAAGGACCTTCCAGGATCAGCAGAAACTGAAGGAATTCGTAACCACCAAACCAGCCCTACATGAGATATTAAGGGGGGTTCTATAAAAGTAAAAAGCCCCAAGAGTGATACAGAACAGAAATTTACGATCTATAGAAACAAAGACTTCACAGGCAACATGACATTAAAATTATATCTCTCAATAATCACTCTCAATGTGAATGGCCTAAATGCTCCCATAAAACACCACAGGTTTGCAGATTGGATAAAAAGACATGACCCATCCATTTGCTGTCTACAAGAGACTCATTTTGAACCTAAAGATACATCCAGACTGAAAGTGAAGCGATGGAAACAATTTTTCATGCCAATGGACCTCAAAAGAAAGCTGGGGTAGCAATTCTCGTATCAGACAGATTAGATTTTAAACTAAAGACTGTTGTTAGAGATACAGAAGGACACTATATTATTCTTAAAGGATGTAACCAACAAGTGGCTATGACAATTATAAATATCTATGCCCCCAACAGGGGAGTAGCTACATACACAAGCCAACTCTTAACCAGAATAAAGAGACATATAGATAATAATATATTATTAGTAGGGGACCTCAACACTCCACTCTCAGCAATAGACAGATCACCTAAGCAGAAAATTAACAAAGAAACAAGAGCTTTGAATGACATACTGGACCAGA
>NC_048233.1:32777296-32780020 GCF_002007445.2 Ailuropoda melanoleuca
CAGAATACTCATTCTTTTCGAATGCACATGGAACTTTCTCCAGAATAGACCATATACTGGGTCACAAAACAGGTCTCAACTGATACCAAAAGACTGATATTATTCCCTGCATATTCTCAGACCACGATGCTTTGAAACTGGAACTCAATCACAAGGAAAAAGTTGAAAGAAACTCAAACACTTGGAAACTAAGAACCATCCTGCTCAAGAATGATTGGGTAAACCAGGAAATTAAAAATCAGTTTAAACAATTTTTGGAGACCAATGAAAATGAAAACACATCAGTCCAAAACCTCTGGGATGCTGCAAAGGCGGTCCTAAGGGGAAAATACATAGCCATCCAAGCCTCACTCAAAAGAATAGAAAAATATAAAATGCAGTTTCTATATTCTCACCTCAAGAAGCTGCAGCTGGAACAGAACAGGCCTAACCCATGCACGAGAAGGCAGGTGATCAAGATTAGAGCAGAGATCAATGAATTAGAAACCAGGAGCACAGTACAGCAGATCAACAGAACTAGAAGCTGGTTCTTTGAAAGAATAAATAAGATTGATAAGCCACTGGCCAGATTATTCAAAAGAATAAAGGACCCAAATTAATAAAATTATGAATGAAAGGGTAGAGATTACAACCAAGACCAATGAAATAGGAAGGATCATTAGAAACTTTTTTCAACAGCTTTATGCCAATAAATTAAACAACCTGGAAGAAATGGATGCCTTCCTGGAAACCTACAAACTACCAAGACTGAAACAGGAAGAAATCAATTATTTAAACAAACCAATTAATTATGAAGAGATTGAAGCAGTGATCAAAAACCTCCCCAAAAACAAGAGTCCAGGGCCTGATGGATTCCCTGGGGAATTCTACCAAACATTCAAAGAAGAAATAGTATCTATTCTTCTGAAGCTGTTTCAAAAAATAGAAACAGAAGGAAAACTACCAAACTCATTCTATGAGGCCAATATTACCTTGATCCCCAAACCAGGCAAAGAACCCATCAAAAAGGAGAATTACAGACTGATTTCCCTGATGAATATGGATGCCAAAATTCTCAACAAGATCCTAGCTAATAGGATCCAACAGTACATTAAAAGGATTATCCATCAAGACCAAGTGGGACTCATCCCTGGGATGCAAGGGTAGTTCAACATTCGCAAATCAATCAGTGTGACAGATCACATCAACAAGAAAAGAGTCAAGAACAATATGATCCTCTCAATTGATGCAGAAAAAGCATTTGACAAAAACAGGATACTTTCCTGATTAAAACCCTTCAGAGTAAGGGATAGAGGGTACATTCCTCAATTTCATAAAAACCATCGATGAAAAGCCTACAGCACATATCATTCACAATGGGGAAAAGCTGAAAGCCTTTCCCTTAAGATCAGGAACACAACAAGGATGCCCACTCTCGCCATTATTATTCAACATAGTACTAGAAGTCCTTGCAACAGCAATCAGATAACAAAAAGGTATAAAAGGTATCCAAATTGGCAAAGAAGAAATCAAACTGTCTCTCTTCGCAGATGACATGATACTCTATATAGAAAACCCAAAAGACTCCACCCCCAAACTACTAGAAGTTATAGAGCAATTCAGTAATGTGGCAGGATACACAATCAATGCTTAGAAATCAGTTGCATTTCTATCCACTAACGAGACTGAAGAAAGAGAAATTGGGGAATCCATTCCATTTACAATAGCACCAAAAATCATATGTTATCTCGAAATTAACTTAACCAGAGACGTAAAGGATCTATATTCTAGAAAATACAAATCACTCTTGAGAGACATTGAAGAAGGCACAAAAAGATGGAAAAATATTCCGTGCTCATGGATTGGAATCATTGAACTATGGAAACATAGTTAAAATGTCTATGCTACCCAGACCAATCTACACTTTCAATGCCATCCCAATCAACATACCAATGACATTTTTCAAAGAACTGGAACAAACAGCCCTTAAATTTGTGTGGAACCAGAAAAGGCCCCGAATCGCCAAGATATTGTTGAAAAGGAAAAGCAAAGCTGGGGGCATCATGTTACCCGATTTCAAGCTATACTACAAAGCTTTGATCATAAAGACAGCATGGTACTGGCACAAAAACAGACACATAGACCAATGGAACAGAATAGAGAGCCCAGAAATGGACCCTCAGCTCTTTGGGCAACTAATCTTTGATAAAGCAGGAAAAAACATCCAGTGGAAAAAAGACACTCTTCAATAAATGAATGGTGCTGGTAAAATTGGACAGCTATATGCAAAAGAATGAAACTTGACCACTCTCTCACACCATACACAAAGATAAACTCCAAATGGATAAAAGACCTTGATATGAGACAGGAATCCATCAAAATCCTAGAGGAGAACATAGGCTGCAATCTCTTTGACATCGGCCTCAGCAACTTTATTTCATGACACATCTCCAAAGGCAAGAGAAACAAAAGAAAAAATGAACTTGTGGGACTTCATCAAGATAAAAAGCTTCTGCACAGCCAAGGAAACAGTCAAAAAAACTAAGAGGCAGCCCACGGAATGGGAGAAGATATTTGCAAATGACACTACAGATACAAGACTGGTATCTAAGATCTACAAAGAACTGCTCAAACTCAATACACGGGAAACAAATAATCAAATCATAAAATGGGCAGAAGATATGAACAGACACTTTTCCAATGAAGACATACAAATGGCTAACAGACACATGAAAAAATGTTCAA